>NC_057810.1:557293729-557591923 GCF_018294505.1 Triticum aestivum | reverse complement strand
CCACCCACGCGAAGCCCGCGCTCACGCGCATCCAGTGGAACACGCGGAAGGCTGCGGGGGCGGCGGAGCTCGCCGGAGCAGAGCTCAGGGCGGCGGCCGGAGTTCGGCAACTTGCGGCCGCGGCGTTGTGGTGCACGGCAGTGGAGACGGAGGGTTCCTACGGGCTCCTGGCGTCACCAGGAACACGGGGATGCGCGCGGAAGGGACCGGCTTGGGCTCGTGCCACCGTGGCGCCATGGCCGGCGGCGAGGGGCTTACGGGCGCGGTGGCGAGCTAGCTAGACGGGGCAAACGGACACGGGGAGGAGGGGGTTCGGTGCGGGGGCTCACCGCGGAACTAGCGAGCGCGAGGGCGAGGTCGGGGATGCCCGGTAGCTCCCGAATCGCCGGCGAGGGTCCACGGCGGCCGGAGTCGAATTTGGCGACGGCGACGGCTCCACGGGGCATCCGGAGGGGCACGGCTTGACGGGGAGCTTCAGGGCGGAGGAGCGGAGCTTCCGCGTGTGTCGGGGAGGCGAGGGGAGGTCGGTGGTGATGGCTATGGCGAACGGCGGCGGCGGTGGTTCTCGGGTGAGAGAGAGAGAGAGCAGGGGGAGAGGAGGAGGGCGAGGGAGAGTGAGAGCAGTGCGGGGCAGCTGCGTGGCTTCGTCCGGGGCATCGAGGGCGAGAGAAGGAAGCAGGAGGTGGCCAGCAGGGGGGGAGGTGGCGCGCGCGCGTGCCGGCGAGCGTCGGGCACACGTCGTTCCCCTGTCGGGGGGGAAGACGACAGAGGAGGGGGGGGCCAGGCGGGCTGGGCCGCCTCCTGGCTGGGCCGGCCTGCTGCTGCTGGGCTGCGCAGGGGAGGGGAGGCCCAGGTAAGCCCCTCCTTCTTTTATTTTTGTTTTCTAATTTTTCTAACATTTGTTTTGATTTAATAAATATATTAAATCATTTAATTTCCTTATGCCAATTTTTGCAGGAGCTAGATATATTATTCCAGAGCTCTTTTATAATTGGCATAATTTTTGGACCATATTTCATATATATAGAAATATTTTTCCAATGCAAATATTTATCGAATTAATCCAAATGGCCAAAATAAATATCCATGAGCTCCTAAAAATATTGTTTTGATTTTTATCTCTGTCCAATATTTTCAGAGGGCAACATGAGCATTTTCTTGGACCCTTTTGGAGAAATTTTTATTTGGGTCATTTTCAAAATGATTCTGAGGGTTCCACCAATCCTCATTTCAAATTTAAATGAAATTAAATATGATGCACAAATGGCTAGCTAGTCTAAGTCATACCAGACTAGGGATGTGACACGATGCCCGATCCTCCAGTAGATCAGACTGATCCGCTGACGCGGTTGGTGCCCAATCCTCAGCTGGATGAGACTGAGCTGCTGCCTCTGTCAGTGCTAGAGCAACTGCCGGTGCTCGATCTGTGCGAGACAGCGGCGATCGTGTCCGGCCTGCTATGATCAGCTTTCTCAACTTGACTAGGATCCGTGACCGTGATCCAATTTTTTTCTTCATTTCTTTTAAATGCGAGAAGGACTAATTGTGGCATTTTTGTTAAACCAAACTACAATTCATCATAGGGATTCAGCTTGTACTCAGACAAACTGATCCAATTTTTCCCAGTAATATAAGTGATGGACAGTGCCTTCGTTACTGACACGACATAAGAAGTGAAACCTGCAAAAATAGCCATCGTAGAGCAAACCATATGGTTTATTCTGTGATGAATGTCACATGGCAAAACCTGCATCATAAAATTGCAGGAAAAGAAAGAAAACATGACATTAAATTAATAAGATTTAGACAGTAAATCAATAAGATTTACTTGATATGACACGAGTGAATCCTTACCAGGAAATCACTATGTTGAAGTACTAAACAGAAGATTGATCGTCCAACTACGTGTGGCATGCAGGGGCCCTGCCTACTCCCATAAGCAGGACAGTCCAAAGGTCGTGACAAATCGTATGGACTGAACATCCATGGGACTGGAAATCCTAGTGGGTGCGATAAACCCTGCAATGCATACAGATATTGGTGTGTAACCATAATTGATAAACCGTCCTCACAAAAAATATGATCTGGATACTTCAAAATATACAGACTGAATTGAGTGGATAGACATTAACATAGACCGTTCTCAGGACTGACCACACAACAAAAGCGGCAGTACTAATAAACAATACAGGGTTCACGAACACAAATCAAGTACTGAACAATAGTACTTACTACAGACAAGCAAAGTTGCACTAACTAAACTCGCAGACTATTTCTTGCCACCGACCTACGGGATGAACCCGGCATAACTGACTAGGCCATGGACTTCGTGTGAGATGTCTACATGCACCATCACCATCTTGTCAACCTTGGAGAACCTAACAAAGTGGTCTTTCCACTCATAAACATGATGATGAAGACAGGCGCATCAGATTTGTTGGGAAGCTTTACAAGAACCACACCCTTCGTAATCGAAGGCACAGCCAGGAAATTGTTGTGGTGAAGTACAACCTCGAGAACACGCCTGACAACAATGCTACAGGAAAACACTAGTTCAGGACACGTGGCGACAAGGACACAACGGCTGGATAGTTCAGCAGTAGAACTCATCATCAGGTCTTCCAGTTCACACGACATGACTTTGAGAACTTCATCTCCACCGTGGACCTGGTTCTAATTGAAACAGAAACCATATTTTGTTACTACCTCCGTTCAGAAATATAAGATGATTTTCAATATTATACTCCATATATGACTACATATACGCACAGGAATGAGTGAACAAAGACACTAGAACATGTCTTCAAAGGCATGAGAGCAGAGGGATTACATGCAATATCCATAACACAAGTTATTGAGGCAAATATACCCTCTTAAAAGGTAGCATTGATGTTCATAAAGTACTCCCTCCGTCCCAAAATTCTTGTCTTAGATTTGTCTAGATATGGATGTATCAAGTCACATTTTAGTATTAGATACATCCGTATCTAGACAAATCTAAGACAAGAAATTTGGGACAGAGGGAGTAGTTGAAAGTAATCTATAAGAAATCAGTGTCAACATCTCGCATGTTTTGGTCAAAAGAGGAATTTAGAACCGTCATTTGGCACACTAAAATCACATGCAAGATCACCCAGAAAGTAGTACTACCAGTACTAGTACTGCGTGTTAGATGAAAAAACATGATCAAGATCGAGAAAAAGATTGTCAACAAGAGACATTACCTGGACTTGCTTAATGAGGGATCCCGGAGAGGGGGGCTTGGACAAGGCGATGGCTTTGAGCTTGTTTGTGGTAGTCTCGGCGGGGTGCTTGCGCTTCTTCGTACCATGAGCCTCGACGGTTTTGGCCAGAGCCATAGACATCACGTCGGCCGGTGCTCCAGCGTCCATCCAAGAGAGGAAGCTGAGAGAGAAGAGTGAAAGGAGGAACGAGATGAGGGAGAAGCGAAGCGAGTGGGGGTCTTCTTCAAGAGAGGAAGCTGACAGAGAAGAGTGAAATGATGGTTGCTTCATCCATCCAACTTACTGCTGGAAAGGAGGGGGTTTTGTGATTTGACGGCTCATTGGGCATTACTAGGTGGTTCGATCGGGGTAGTCTACCGTCACTCTACTACGGAGTAATTTAATGCATGGCTGGTGGACCCAGGTGCTGGCTGTCCCACACACCAACGAAAGTGAGTAATTTAGTGCATGGCTGGAGGAGGATCCGCACGGTAGAGCGTGTCCACTGTTTTTCTAAAGAAAAAAGTGATTATAGCAAGCGTTTCCACTCTTACGACGGAGGAGTGCGAAACACGGCAGCCACTTGAACATACACAGTGCTCCTACTACTAGGCATGTGAAGTGGTTCATACGTCAGTACTACACAATCTTGTTGCTAGTGTAGTAATATATGACGATAACAAATGATGTTGTGCGCATGTCAACTATTCCTATATGTAACATAGTACCGCTTTTTCGACTGTCCGGTCGAGAATGAACGGTGAGATCAATGTTAACAGAACTAGGTCCACAGCGCACGGAGAGTACGGTGCTACAGTACTCCATGAAACATGAACCATATGAAGCACGAATAGTGTTAGGCAGGGTGTATGAAGGGTGCACGGTATGGGAGCAAAAGTTCCCTTCTTGACCCACTTTTGGGTGTTTGGCAGAGTGCATGAGTCCACACTAGTAGGTTGACAAAAATACACGAAGAGGAAACAACTATATTGAGATGAGAATGCAACCAAACACACCCACACGCTTTGTGCTACAGTGACTGATCTGCACCGTCTGAGTTTGATCCAACAGTCATGTTGCGTCGAGACATGGACATGCCCATGCAGAGGGCGCCTAAACACCACCGAAGTCCCTCTGCTTCTCGAGGCGCACGACGTTGGTGATGCAGGGTGCAACCGCCCGCAGATCCCGCTCCCGGTCGACGGGAGCTAGCTCGTCAAAGACGGCGTCCAATGGCACGAATGGATTCCGGTGACGGAGCCCTGAAAGGATTTGCCAGCAACGGCGACGGCAGCCCGCAACCCCTCCTTGTCCAGCTCAGCCCCCACCATCGCGCGGAGATGACTCAGCTCCTCGGAGATATAGGTGAAGAAGGAGACCAGGTCAGGAAGCCGCAGCTCGTTGAAGTCGACCGGGTGGTCGAACGGGTTTAGCCCGAGGGCCGACATCGTCGCGCTGGCACGATGGTAGGCATTGCATAGCCGGAACACGTGCGTGGCAACTTGGTTCACCAAGTGGCCGAGGCGATCCTGGACCTCGTCATGATCGGCCCGCTTGCGCTCCAGCCGGCTCCCCTGACTGCCTATCGTATCTCCCGCTTTCTGCAGCAACGCCGCTGACGCCTCAAGCATCTTTGTGGTGGACGCCTGCCGCTTTTGAAGCTCTGTGAACTCCCACACATAATGGAGGAGCATGGCACTCCTCTCCTCCTTGAGCTCACGGAGCTCCACGTCCTTGCCCTGAGCTCTGCATCCTTGGCATGGAGCTCCTGTGTCAGGCGCCTCACCTCGGACTCCGTGATCTGCTGTGCCGCCATGGCACCAGGTAGAAGCAATGGGGAGAGGAAGCAAAGCGGGCGAAATGGCTGAAAGGCAATGCAATTTACGGGAGGGCGGAGGGAGTGGGGAATCTTTTGGTTTTCACCACGGTAAAACACCAGTTGACGACTTCTCACATCAGGGAGCAGTGGGTTTTTACAGGCTGAGTCATCATGACTAATTGCTGTCGCGCCTGTTCCCGTCAATCAAAAAATTAAAAATCCTACGGCGCCTGCTCCCGTCAATCAAAAAATTAAAAATCCTATTGCACCCTAATACCAGAGCAACGCCGCGGTGGATATTTAAATTTACCTGCCAGCAAGTAGATAAAAAAAGGGGTGAAAAAACAAATGTGGCGGCGGCCTAGCTAATCGGTCGAACTAGCCCAACTAGCTAGCCACCGTGCTTCACTGATGTACTCGGCGGGAAAGGTGGTCTTTCGTGATTTGACGACTCATTTACTTGATTCGGCGCTACGACCGAGGAGGAACCAGAAAACGCGCGGTAGGGCATCCCACACCAGGAAGAATATATGCGTGCACCACCCGGGAGGACCCTAAAAGCGCGCGGTAGGGTGTGCCACGTCTCGGCACGGAGGAAAAATGTGCGTGCAGAAATATACTGTATCAGACGTAGTACCTATGGTTCGACCTCGGGACCCAACCAGTCAGTCGAAAACACCCCACTAGCCACACAGCTTCATCATGCAAACGTGGCACGGAGGATAGATGTGGTTAGCTCCGTCTCGACCAGCCACAACGTCTCTTGTTCTAGGCGATTCTTCTATTTTCCAAGCTTTTTTAGTTGTAATAACACCACGGCAAGCTAGCACCTCTCTCCGTGTGTGCCCGTGCAAAGGTTAGACGATGAAGAGAAGAGAGATTGAGATCGCAGACCTGGGACCCACCAGTAAGTGAGACAACGGTCATGCACGTGTTGACGAGGCACTCCCTCTACTCTACTCAATGCAAGTACTGTATAAAATAAAGTTATGGGACAAAGCCAACAACCGTTCGTTTTTTCAGGCTATCGACTTACACTTTGTAGTCCAGGTTGCCAGTTCGAATCTCGTCTTTCAGATTTGTTAGTTTTAGGTCGAAATTTGATTAACGACAAGTGGGACCCCTGTGTGTTGTTCCGATATTTCAGTATAGGATGGTTTTTTTGAACAAACACTTTGCGCGGTTAGACAAGTAACGACACGAGTTACACGTATTTTGCAAGTTTACGAACAAAAATGACAACGGCAGAGAATATCACATCAACCCCGCAGCTTAGATACTATGGTGATACGAGTTTTTACACCGTTTGAAGTGAGATCCAATGGATTGGGAGTAGTCTTTGTAATTATGTGCAATTTCCAAACTCTCCAAAGGTTTTTTTGCAAATAAAACATTCAGGCCTCGTGTGTGCCGCTGCATCTTCGATCCAACGGCTCCCCAGTGCTCATATTAGGTGCTCCCGTAGCTTAATTACCCGCTACGGTGATATGAGCATCTAGGTCGTATGATCAGTGATCAGATGGCACATGTGTAGTACTTGTACTTTCTGCGCATTTCCCAAACTCTATCAGCCGTATATTGCAAAAACATTCAAACCTCCTACTGTGGGCCGTTAGATCTCAGTGAACTCGTATCACCATAGAATCTATGGTGTGGGAGCACCTCATACTCTCCCGTGCGAGAAAACATAAGGTGCTATTGCAGCTTGGATGCTACGGTGATACGAGCTTGGAGGTCGTTTGATCTGAGATCCAATGGCATCTGAGCAGTCTTTGTGCTTGTAAGCAGTGGCCGAACTCTTTCAGGGCTTTTCTGAAAAAAACCATTCAAACCACCGAGGAGGTGTTGGGTCACAAATCCAACGCCTCCGAAGAGCTTGTATCACCAAAGCATCTAAGGTGTGGTAGCACATGATATTCTTACATACAGGAGAATATGATGTCCTCCTTCATCTTAGATGCTACGGTGATACGAGCTTCGAGATCGTTGGATATGGGATCAAAGGGCATCTAAGTAGTTTTTGTACAAATTTTGTGCAATTCTCAAACTCATCAAGGTTTCATGCAAAAATGTTAAGACACATCACATGAGCTGCTATATCTCAGATCTACAAGCTCCAAGCAACTTGTAGCGGCATATAGCATCTAAGGTATGGGGGCACATGATATTCTCCCGGGGAGGAGGGGTGGGGGGTGCACAACCAATCGGTGGTTGGGAGGGTGGAGACAAATATAATCTAAACAACCCTAAACAGAGCTCCACAATTTTATGTAAGGTCGAGGGGTTGACCCCTGACAATCATAGCTCCGCCTAAACACAACATTTGCATGTACTGTAGTACTAGACTTAATATTCATGTTTCAGTTTCATGTTCATAAATATTGAACTGAGGACCATGGATGTCTTACATTTTACTCCCTTCGTTCCTAAATATTAGTCTTTTTAGAGGTTTCAGATGGACTGGCACATACGGACGTATATAGACATATTTTAGAGTCTAGATTCACTCATTTTGCTCCGTATGTAGTCACTTGTTGAACTCTCTAAAAGACTAATGTTTAGGAATAGAAGGAGTATTTTTCAATTCATGTCATACATGCATGGTTTGGAAAAATAGATGCACTATACTTATTGGATTGTTGTTGTGTTCGTGCACGCGCGCGCGCGTGTGTGTGTGTTTGTGTGGTCATATGCTTGATACATACAAAGTTTTCTCACCTCCATATTGTTCATCTTTTAAATTTGAATTTGCATTGGAAAACTTACTAGGGATACCATGAAATGTGAAATCCACGTTGAGATCACTATATCACAAACTCACTCTAATTCAACAACTCGTCATAAATCAATTACCACGTTGACATTAGTATTTGCAAGGAAAATACGGGTATTGTAATACACATAGATTTGTTCGGCACTTTAAAGGTTCCTTTCGTATTCTCTAATGGTAGGACCCAATGGCGTACCAGCCAGACCTTAGCTTGTGTTGATCCAAAAAAAAATTCAGGCTCGTGTCCTTCGGTGGCGTGCGTGGTACGCACATTAGGCAACCCCAACCAGTCGAGCCTCAGCGTTTCAAGTCAAAATATCTAGCGGCCCGAATTCCAGCCCTAGGAAATTCCCCTCATGTCCCCGGTCCATAATGACTACCGATGAACAACGGCGGGATGCTTTAGTATCTAGACAACGTTACCTACCGTGCCGAGCACGGTTCAATTCCCTCGGTCGCCGTTCGTCAAGGTCACCCGTCAACTGCATTGCCTAGTACTACTACTGCTACTACTACACCAGGATGAGCACAGAATTGAGCCCGTTTGTTCGTGCCTAGTACTTGAGTTAATATATCAGGCAATGCACTGGTACGGAGGGATTATCCTTTTACTCTGACTATATAACTTGTCTGAAGTCTAACTAAGCAAAATGTTTGACCAAATCCTTTCTTAAGAAATACAACAGGACAGATGTACGGCTTGAAAATTTATTGCATGATGCAGGTTATGATATTGTTTCGAATCCTGGATCTTAAATTTTAGAAAATCCAAAAGTGAGCATAAATTCTTGAAACTGAGCATGGTCACGTGATATGGCACAAATATTACTTTGTAAGTTTTTTCTTCAATTTGAGACAAGCTGCTTATGACAAGTTGCACAAATGAAGAGCCAAGGTATTTTGGAACAAAGACCTATCACGTTAAGGCGAACGCTTTCACTATTGAAACTGTGTGCGTTTACGTGCCACCACAAGTCCCCGCTTCTCATTAGCAGGTGCTGTCCGAGCAAGCGTGTAAGTCGACGGGAGGCGTGCGAGCAGACCGCTGAGCCGGCTGACAGGGAGGCATGCAAGCAGACCGCTGTGCAGGCTCACCGGGAGGCGAGCCCTTTGACCAGGCTCCGCCGCCCTCCTTCGTCCCAACTACTCCCACTTTTAATGTCACTGGCACCGCAGTTTAAAATCAACCCCACACTATCCGGTATCGCTACAATCTTCTCTCTTCCTCTCCGATTCTCCTGTCGTCTACCTCCAACTAGCCTGACCTAAATGTACGCCATGCCACATCACGATGGTCTGCCCTTAGTGTTCTAGTTTCCTGAGGAAGACACCCAGCCGGAGTCTCAAGAACATAAGGCGCTTTGGGACGAGCTTGAACTGGCCTTGCGGGAAGACGCCGCGCCTATCCCCGCTCCCATTGCGGCTCCCGTCGCCCCGAATGAGCCAGCGCCCATCCCCGTGGAATTGATGGGCTAGGAGCCGCACATTGTCGCCGAGCTTGATCCCGCGGGGTTCCACGAGGTCCCCGCCGACTTTCATGCGCCCGTGCACCTGCAAGCGCATGCGTCTGCGCATGCACTAACGCGCACGGCCGTGCCGGTGCCTGTGCACCTACCAGTGCATGCGCCTGCGCGTGCACTGACGTGCGCGCCCGTGGCCGTGCCCGTGCACACGAATATCTCCGCCGCGCCGTTGACAGCGCATGTCCTCGCGCGGGTGCCAGTGACCCCCTCAGCGGCATGGATGGCTGACGTCGACTGCTTCCTTGCACCAACGCCAGTCGCCTCCTCTCGCAAGTTGACTCGCCCCGAAGTCCAGAACATTTTGGCCTTCCTTGAAGCTCGGCCAACGTCTAGGAGTACGCAAACAACAGCGCAAGATGCCGCCGTTGCCGTCGGTCAGTGGCCCGACGACACACAGAGCATGGCAGAGGAGCCGCTTCCCACCACAAGGCGCCCCCGCCACCGCCGCGTAATCTAAATTTGCCATGAAAAACGTTCAGATTGCCATGCTTAAAATCCGAACGTTTATCATTTCCGTTTATTTTATATCGATCGTCGTATAATTTAAAGTTGGAGTCAGACTGAACGAAATCTATGGTTTGATTGATTGAATGTTCTGTTAGAGCCCTATCAAATTAAATATAAAACTTCATCAAGCCACATGTATTCCTTGTCATCCAATGACCTAGACTGCTTCAATGTCGAGCGCTCAACACATTTAGCATGCAGTTAATTTCATGCCAAAAATAGTGCTAATCACATAATAACACGCAAATAATATCCTAGTACTTAATATCTGCATACACTTAATATAATTCCAAATTAACATGCATTGCATGTACACACAGACTAGTGCTGCTAGTATGTGAAACCGGTGCCATGACTTGTGAACGCGTCCAGATATGGTCAACGGCAACATTGCCCGCGAGTTCTTCATGTTTGCCCGTGCATCTAAATGCAGAAGGGGAGGAGAGAGAGAGAGAGCACACATGGAACCCACCAGTAAGTGAAGGCGAATAGTACTAAAAATAATATTACATGGTATCCATTAAATAGGCCGTGGTAATATAAAAACATTATGTGAACATTGGGGGGTACAACAAACATTGCTGTTCTATGTATGTTGCCTATTGACGTGCGGCTTGAAGGCCCGGTCGCATGTTTGATCCTCGTCCTTTATTTTTTAATTTGTATATGGGTCCAAATTTGTTTCATGACATGTGGGCCCCTCGGTGTTTAGTTTGTAGCACTTTAATTTGTGGGTCGAAATTTGTTCCATTCCAAGTGGACTATCGGTGTGTAGTTTTGTAGCTTATTTATAATAATTAAAGGGAACAACATAGTTTTTTGCAATAATACCATGGTGCGACGTTGAAGGCGAGAAAGGACGTGCGAGAGAGCAATGACCGAGCTAGAGGGAAATCAACTAGGGGAGTTGCGGGGGTTGCAACGGTGTTTGGGGTAGTTGTGGGCCAAATGCTATGAAAATATAATCTAAACCGACCGGAATAAAGTCCTACACAAATTAATCCAAGGTTGGAGTGCCCCTCGCAATGTAAATAGCTCCGGCTTTGCGAGGGATGGAGAGGTAGTAGCTTCAATGCGTGGAAGATACGGTGTGAGAAAGCGAGGTCAATCGAGAGACATATAGATAGAGAGACAAAGTGAGTGGTCAACATTCATTGAATAGATATATATGCTCCGGAGAGATATTGTCCAATTGAGCTTTTGGCAAGTGTGAGGGTTGTAAGATAGATCTTGAGAGATGATCCAGACACATACGTGTAGATATATATTGTGCGTGGGAGGAAGCAAGGTCAATCCATCACATAGCTAGGGTCGCCATGCGATCGAAAGAGTGAGACGGGTTGGAGAGAGTGACCTAGATAGACAATGTGTGTGAGAGAGTATACAATGTTAATAGGTCGAATTGGGCTCAAACATGGTGATATATCATTTTTGTCCGAGAAAGAGCGAGGTCAATCGAGACATACAAAGAGAGAGAGAGAGAGAGAGAGAGAGAGAGAGAGAGAGAGAGAGAGAGAGATATTGAGTGAGTGTGGCCCGCCATGAGGTCGAAAGAGTGGCGGCGACTTGGATGGACTGACCTAGATTGACAATCTGCGTGATAGAGTATAGAGTGTGTCGATCAAGGCCCGAATAGGGAGATATATCATTTGTGTGTGAAAGAAAACGAGGTTAAACAAGACTCAGATAAAGAGAGCGAAATTGAGCGAGTGTGGCCCGCCGTGCGGAAGAAAGCGTGAGACAGTCTCGAGGGAGTGACCTAGATATACAACATGCGTGTGTGCGCACGAGAGGTTGGGGGGGGGGGGCTAGATAGGCAATGCATGTATTTAGCGCGAGTGGGTGAGAGGGAGAGGAGAGAGAGAGAGAGCTCGGCATGGGGTGCAATGGCGGGTGTGTGAGGTAAATACATTTGCTAACAGAGTGGAAAAAGGGGTTGTGTAGTTGAGAGACTTAGAGATCGAAACATGGAGAGAAAGAATGAATGTGTGTTGGAAACCGATAGCTTCCTAAGGTGGTTAGGAGAGGAAGATTGACCGATAGAGGAAATATGTAGCGTGTGTGCGGCGGGGGGGGGGGGGGCTAAAAACAACATTTGAATGTACATAGTACGAGACTTAATATCGATGTTTCAATTCGGTGTACATTGTAAGATTTGAACCGAGGACCATGCATACGGGTAATTATTTCGAATTCGTGCATACTAAGTTTCGAAAAGTTGACATTGACTCAATTTGTTGTGCTTTTTTGTAGGTCATATGTTTGAATCCATCCAAAAGTTTTCTCACTACCATGGTGTTCATCATATACATATGAATTTGTATTAAAAAAGTAGCATGTATACAGTGAAATGCGAAATCCACGTTAGAATTGGAGATCGCTACGTGACACACACTCTAATTCAAATAACTAATTATGTGACACACACTCTAATCCACGTTAGCGTGGATACCATTTCGATTTTTTTTCAAATAACTCCTCATTAATTAATTTATAGTACTCCCTCTGTTCACTTTTATAAGACCTTGAAGACATTTCAGACAATGTGCAAAACAGTTCATTTTAAGTTGTCTGAAACGACTTACAAAAGTGAACGGAGGGAGTATCTCGTTTCGAATGACTAATTATTGCAAGGAAAACACGGCCATGGTAATACATATAGATTCATTTGCAAATGAAAGAAGATTCGTTTGCATTCTCAAATGTAAGTGCACCAGGCAGACCAGGGTCGTGTCGGGGTGGACGCTGCTTCGGTGCCTTAAAGGCACCTGCTTTTGGGTCACTGACATGTGGACCAGCCACCTTCTGGGCCCACATGTCATGGACACAAAGGCAGGTGCCTTAAGGCACCAACGCATAGTCCTGTCGGGGTGGTCGCATGTGTCGGACGGACGTGTAGCACCCAGCCACCCAACCCCTCCCTCCCTCCCCCACTCCCCCACCCCCACCCCCCCAAAAAAAGGACGACGACAAAATAAGTTCGCGTTTCCACGTTTCGGATTGAAATATCTGGCGGCCCCAATTCCAGCCCTGCAAAATCTCTCTTCTCCATCGTACCCTTCCACGCTCAGATTGCTCAAATCCCTAATTCACCGCCAACCCAAGCAAAGTTCGAATCGCCCCTCGTCTCGTCTCTTTTCCCACCTCTGTGCCGGACGACAACGACGAAGACGACGGTCGCGCTTCACCACCGCACCGGAGCTACCTCATCTACACCCTCGTCCACCGCACCGGGTGGTCCACCGACAATGTCGGCCGCCGCAACCGACGTGCCTCACAGACACCGAGTTCCACCGCATCAGGTGCGCTTCACCGACGCCATCTCCCAGCTCACCGGGGCTACTTCACCGAGCACATCATCGCACCTCCGCCCCCCGAGGCCGTTGGGGCTTCACCAACGGTCTCGTCCACCGCATCGTAGCGCTCCGCTGCCACTCAAGATCTGCATCCGTGCGCGGCCAGCCAACGCCAGCGCATCACCCTCAACGGCTCTGAAGTGACCCACACTCTAGCTAGGCGAGCATGCCCAAACGCCGACCCGAACTAGGTATCCACACATCACTCCCTTGTGCACTGTTGCAACGATGTTTGGATATCCTTTCACTGCTCTCTTAGCTTACACGCCTATGCAACTCTGACTTTAGCTCTTATTTCTTCTGGAGATATCATCTGAAACAAGCAAATCCATTTTTTAGCGAAGCATGACGGCACTACGGGATCTGGTACACATCCTGCACACCCGTATAACCTTGTAAGTATCTGTCCTCCGGTACAACATCAAGGTCGATTCCTCTTATTTGATTAACCATTCATCGTGTCAAAAATGCAGAGGGGATGCAAGGAGCACAAGGCCTGCACATCCAAGCAAGTGCTAACATGGACTTGTACATGGAACATCCCAAGCGCAAGCAGAGCTGCAGTGAGCCTGTACAACGAGCTAGCGTAAGTCCCTGCATTTCATTTAATTCGTACTGGCATTCGTGTATGATTTGTGTGCAGTGGCGGATCCACGAATTCAAGTTACCAGGGGCGAACATTTAACTTAAAAAATACGAAGGCACTTGCACTCCGGAAATCAACATAACTTGAGAAATGTGAAGCTACATGCACTTTGAAAACCAGCTAATGATCCAAAGTAGTTCAGATTATAAACACTAAATGATGCAAGCACCAAAAACACAAAATGCAACATGGTGTACAAGGACTACAAACATGGTCTGTACCTGCTTGAATTATTCGTTCTCTGGCTGAAAATATCGAAGTGTAATTGCACCTATAACCAGTGCGCAAACTGCATATCAATATATCTATCCTGCACAAGTATGCCAATAGTTTCAAACAACAGATTAGAAAAGTATTTATGCTATGTTGTCATGATACGGGGACTTTCTGGTAGATGGCCTCGACGTTTCCTCAAGCTATGAAAATGCACTATAATTTGCTTGTCATCAATGCCTGCAAATCTCTGTCTCTCTCAACATAGTAGATCATCATTAGACACTAAATCCTTCAATGAGCTTGCAAAATGCTTGCATTAGATCCCTCATTAGACACTATATGTTCATCACCAGGAGCATGTAAAATGTTTGCATCAAATCCTTCATTAGCAGTCTGTTCATTAGACACTTCAGGCTCAAGAACAACATGAGCTTGTATGTTTGCATCGGAAACTTGATTAGATACATCAGATTCAGTCAGTTCAGTATTGATTGGGGGAGTTATAAAATAAGTAGAAATTGGTTTCATTTTCTCATAGATTCCCTACATACAAGCAGTTTTACAACACCGTCAGGTTTAACTATTGGCCAGAAATTGAAGAGTTGAATTAGATATAATCAGGGATGTGATGTACCTGCTCGTTGCGCATGCTACTCTTGCAAGCTGCGACTGTCCATTTGCGCAAGCTCGATGCCATGCCCGTGCTGCCGCCGCTGCCTCCCACGCAGGCTACACCCAGGGTTGGATCTTCATCTTCTTGTCCTTCCGTTCGCTTGAAGCCCGGCGACCGCCCTCCAACGAGGGCGCGAGGAAGTGCTGTGTCGGTCTGTCCAGCGGCGGCTAGGTTAGGAGCGAACCAGACTGGAGGCTGGAGCGAATGAATTGGGATTTTTCCTGCTGTCGATCGATATGGGAGGCGCTCGTTTGGGCCGCGAGCCTGCTATAGGGCCTGCCTTGCACTTATGTTATTGGCCCATCCAAATTGAAACATTTTTCTTCATTTTTTACATTGCCTGCTCGTGCGTTGGGACGAACAAAACTAGCCTGGGCCAACCTGGACGACTCAAACTAGGTGCACACTTTCCAGCCACCTGAGGCGGCCGCCCATACCAGCCCCTATGGTGGCGTCGCCCCTTTTTGCGTGTATGATTGGATAGTGAAAAATATTCCAGTGGCGCTTTTGATTTACCCACAGAATGGTTGAATTGCTTGTTTCTATGAACTGAGTTCGCCAATAATGTGAAGGATGCCAGTCTTTTCATCCTATTGTAGATTGCTTAGATCTCGATATGCCAAAAGTAATCGCATGAAATATACAGTAAAAGCCAGTGTGATGTGTGTGGCTACAACTAGTCTGACTACACGTCCTCATATAACATATCAAGGACGCACCATCTTACCAGATTAACCATTCGACTTACCAATGCAGTGTGGGAAGAAAGAAGTATTGGGACTGCGTATCCAAGCAATTGATGCCATGGACTCCTTCGTACAACCTTGTAAGCGAAAAAGAAGTTGCAGTGTGCCTGTACAAAGAACTAGCGTAAGTTCAGTTACCTGCTTCTCGGAATTTTAGTTAGCCACTTATTGCAAAATTGTTCAATTACGTTGCTTGGCTTAATTTAGTTTGCTACTGATTACATAATGCCACAGCCTGTTAATCATATTGTAGACTGCGCCTATCTATGTGTTTGATACTTACTGTTAAGAATTACCTGTTTGCCTTAACTTAAATATCTACTTGTTTGTTTAACTGCTTTGCTGCTGCAACAGCGGGTTACAATGATGTTAATAACTACTTTTCAGCATCCAATTGAAACTCTTTAATTCCTTGTTTGTTTAACTGGTTTGCTGTTATAACTCCCAGTTGAGATGTTTTGCTAACTTCAACTTTTCTGAATCCAATCGGAACTTTAATGGCAAAACAGGTTAGCCCAAGATCAAAGAGCGAGGTCCCCATGGACGTTGCATCATCCCACAGCAGTGGCACCGGCCCAATCGTGCATTATGAATTGCCAACTGCTGATGCTCTAGAGGCTAAACTAGTGGTAGAAAGAGATTCTGCTTCTGCACTTAGAGATGAAGTTGACATGTTGAGGAAGCAAACAGCACAATCACAAGCAGTACTCAAGACAACCATTAAATATTTGGTGGATTTCAAAACGAAGCAAGCTGAGACTGACCAGATTGTTAAGGTCCTGAAGGAAAAAAGGAAATTAAATTCCTACTTGGTAAATCATAGGTGAAATGTTCTTTCCATCGTTGAATAACCTTTGTGTTGTCTGTTCATGTAATCAATCAAACCATTTGTTTTAGAGATCATGTAATAATTGTTTTTTGTTTTTTGGTTTGTAATTTTATTTGAGCACAAGTCTGTATTAATTGATAAGACTCGGAGACATTTCATTTGGATTGCTGTGCCAGACCTACAAATATGCCAATCGGGCTGAATGTGCATTCAGCAATAGTAGTAGTATAGATGGACCATAAGTGGCACGCATCGGAAAGGGCCAAGATGCTGGCTAAAAAAAGGATGTTGTTGTAGCCAAAAAAAGTACAGCGGCCTGGCTTATGTATGTTAGTTGATATTATTGATCCATATACTCTATAAGTGTTTATATGTCTGTTAGTTCTGTACATTCTTGGTTGATTGACTCGGTATTTGAATCTTGATACATCGCTTGTGTACATATCTAAATGGGAGTACACATTATGCTGCGTGTGACATTTGAGTTGGACATGAAGTGTTCCAAATATTCGAATTCACCTTAAACTGGATTCTAGCTTCTGAATTTGAGTATCGGCATTTGTAAACCATATTCATATATGACAGTGGAATACATCTTTGTCGTCCTTTTGAAGATATATAAAAACACATAGAATGATTTATAAAGATTCATATAGGAATACAAAATGGATTCGAATTTAGTTGCCAGGGTAAACGTGGATGCTTATTGTCCCAAAATTCGAAAGAAGCGACAAAATGTCCACTCCCACGTCGGCTGCCCGAAGCCAAGTGTTTGGGAGATGGAAATTACTGTCTACCCATTACACGGACAATCCATCGGCCCGATTTCCACTGCTCTAAATAGGGGTAGGTTAGTAACTTCAATTAGACGTGACACGACCGCCTCTGAGCCCATTCCGACACGGTGGGCGTCAAACATGGGCGGCAAAACACATTTGATTCAAGCTCGTCCGAAAGACCTCTGTTTCTCCCTCCATTCCCCATTCATACACGGTGGGCGGCAAAACAAACTTGACTCGGCCGAAATCGATGTAGGCAAATATTTTCAATAGGGGCAGGTTTGTAACTTCACTCAGACGTGACACAACCGCCCTACCTGTCAGCCCCGTTCATACACCATGGGCGCCAACCACCCTCTCCTCGCCCGAAATCGCTCTGGGCAAATATTGGCGAGATGCGAGATTACCGTCCTATCCCCAACCGACGAGACGTCCAAATTTTAAACGGGGGCTAAGTTCGTAACTTTCCCATATTTCAGACAGGCGCGTCCCAAAAACATGGTTCCCCGTACCTCTCCCTCCATTTTCCCATTCATACACCGTCCGCGCTAGAACACCCCATCCCCACACCAGCCTCCGTCCGCCACCCCATCCATCGCCGCCGTCCTCCACCACATCCATCGCCACCGTCCTCCACCATGCCGGAGCGCCTACCAAGACCGCGTCGTCCACTGCTAGAGATGGACGTTTCTCATCCACGGCGACGGACCAATAGCCTTGCATCGCGTCCTCTCGCTTCATCGGCGCCGTCGTCCTCTTTGCCGGGGCCGCTCACACGACCTTCTCTTCCACCGCAACGGGACTTATCCCCCGATGCACCCGTCTACCGTCGCAGATCTGCTTCAACGCCACCGACAGCCATCGCACCCCCGATGCCTACACGGCGCCGCAAGAGAGGTGGTACTTCATATCTCCTCAACTTTTTGATCTCAACCAGAAAATAGATCTTAACTTGGTTACTCTACTTTCTTTTCAGCTCTTAGAATTTAGTTCTTAGTTCGAAGCAAACAATGGATGCTAAATATCATTTCTCCGGTTTGCAGCTTCAAATCTGCCATGGCACAGCCATAATACGGTTTAATTGATCATGCTTAGGGTTTAATTGATCATGTTGGTTCCGTGGTGGTTTCTTTAATAGAAATCGGAGGGGAAACCCTCTTTTGCTAAAAAAATATGCTTAGAGTTTCCCCCTTTTATGATCACTATACGATCAGAATACGTGCTTCGTGTCATAATAACACTGCTCCACCCATCAAGCTAAACAAGCTTAGTTGTTCAAATACGAATCTGATATTATTAAAACAGAGTTGTTTAATTGGTCAGCTAAATGTTCCTAAATTAGTTTCGAAAATGCATGTTCGCCGCTCGGGTGTGTATCTCTACAGGGTGCCCACGGTGGGCCGGCCCACCCTGGGATTTTGGGTCGTCCCAGGCCCCGATTCCCCTCTGTTCTGCTGCGCGCTTCCGATCTCTACTCGCCCCCAGCCGCCTGCCTCGCCGGCGACTTGCCGTCCCCGGACGGCATGACTCTAGGAGGAGACGCCGGACTAACAGGAGGCCAGGAGCCGCTCGCCCAACAGCGTCACCGCTGCCCGGGCGCGCCGCCGTGCCTACCTTCCCAGTCCGTTCAGGGCTCAGGCGTGCAGCACCCACCAAGCCAACCCGATTTATCCTGAGATACGTCCTCAACACTCAGCAGCCACTCCTCATCACCCATTTTCTAATTGATTCATTACTCATTAGGCAGGACTGTCATTAGGGTTTGTTGTGTGCTCAGTGCTACCTACACTTAATGGTTCAGATGTATTTCGGTAATCTTTAGTACCTCTAAAGTTCACAGGGTTTTCAAAATTCCGGCCCTCGGAACAGACACTAGTCATTTTGGATTGTTGGTCGTAGTGACATTGACCCAGATTACTACTGCAAGCCAGGTTTGTTGACAATTTTACTTGTCTTTCTTACTCATTCGATATAATATCCAATTATTCACGTCGATTAGTTGCAAACAATAAGTGCTAGACAAACTTCTTCATTCAGATTTTGGACGGTCTCTTACTGCAGTTACAATTCTGCATACTTGTCCTAGTAAGCTCACAAGTAAATGATTGATTCACTACATCTATGCTTGCCTTGTCATATTTGTTGTCAATATTCTTTTAGGGTGGACCACCCTGTTTCTAAATACTGGAACCGTAGACATGAGTGAATAGTATTTCTCTATGTGATCTCTTCCATCATGTGTGGGCAACGAACACTGCATTGTATAGAAAGAAAGTGTCATTTCCAGCTTTTACATAGGTTTCGATCTTTTACATGGAATACAATCTGCCTACTTGCTTTGTGTCGCACTACCAACACTCCACCCTTGAAGCTAAACATTATGCCACTCATAATTGCTTAGTTTATTTGTTCAAATACGAATTTCATATGATTCTAATGTTCCTACTTCAGTTTTGAAATGTGTGCCTGCCTGTTATAGAGACATAAGGGGTTTGTATTTCTGTGTGTGGTCTGGTCAGCACGGTTGGGGAGGTGAACTTTGCATATGCAGGGGTTTATAGGGAGACACTCTTCGAGTTGAATCCGCAATGCATTCCATAGATAATCTGACTACTTTTTATGTTTTCATGAATCTCAGATTCTGAACAGCATCATAATGATTATGAGCTTGCGCGCATGAAAAGAATAAAGCAGAACAATGCCATGGCTGTCAAACTTGGCATTAAGGGACTGAAATCAAGTCTGGATGCAATGCAATGCAAACGCTCTCCACCTACAGATTCATGCTCAGAATATGATCCTAACAGTGATTCTGAGCTAGAGGGAGACCTAAGTCAATGTAGCTCCCTAGTGGAGGAGTCAGAGGAAGATGCCCTATCTTATTCACCCATCAAGGTACTTGCTCTAACTTTCCAAGGTTACATTGCTCGCACATATCTTGCAACTGATGCTTTGCATTGCTTCTACTTTGTTGAACTGCCATTAGCTTAGTTTACACATCGTGTATGTGAATACGCCCTGCCTATCCATTTTCAGTACATATTCCATCTGTCATCATACCATATTTATCCATTCAAATGTTGTTCTTGTGTATCAGACGTTCAAAAGGAAGAGGGCGATTGCTGATCGTGGAGGAGCACAAGCAAAGTATTTGGAAAAGGTAGTGGCACCTGATAAATCAAATAGCCCATTAGGTGTAGTTGCAATATCACCTGACCCACAAAACACCCCAACTCTAGCAGACTCTAGCCCTACTACACTGGTCATTTCTGATGCCCCAACTCAGCAGACCCCAACTGCAGCAAACAGTATGATTATGCCAGTTGACATAGCACCAGCTGTACGACGCAAAACCCCCATTCCAGCAAAGAGTACACCAAATCCAGTTGCCAAATCCCTTTTCGAACCAGAGAGAGCCCCAATTGCAGCAAATAGGACCCCTGTTCCATTTCTTCCCAGTTTAGAAGACGAAGCTTATGTTGTTGTCAGGAACTTTGTGCGCATCTTTCCTTCATGGAAAGATTATACCGCAGACACAGAACAATTTCCAGTCTTCCTCCGCAACTTACGCGTAAGTAATGTACTAATGTTATTCATGGTCATTACTGCATATGTTTCTGCTGACAGAAGACACAAGATTTCATTCTTTTAAATAGGCGAGGAGCAAACTGGATTGTGATGACGAGCAAGGGTTGGTTGCGCTTTTCAAGCACTCGTTGATGAAGTATCGTTCCTACCTGAGGCAAGCGCACTTCGATGGCAAGCCTCTGAACGAAATTTCTGTAAAGTCTCCGGTGCTACATTTATCCGACGGTGACTGGAATAATCTTGTTACACATTGGTCTCGGCTGCAGCGTAAGGTACTGTCTATGATATCACATCACAATTTGAACTACATTTCTGCATTTGCCTTAATGTCTCACTTGTACGAAAACTGTTAGCAGAAGAACATTCGTTCTCAAGGGACCACAGAATCTCGCAACTATACTGCACACTGCATTGCTCTTGTGAGTACCTCTTGCCCTGTATGACCATACTTACTTTCATAGCTGTTTGATTATGTAGCATCACTGCACATGTTAGCCTCGTAATCGTCCATTTGGTGGACATTATAAGATCCGTATGGACTCTTACATAAATTTAGAATCAACCCAATGCTTTTGAAGAGGTTTAGCTCTGCAGTCCTCTTGTAAGGACTGAACGTGGTCTATCACTGTACTTACATTAACAGCTACTCCCTCCGTCCCATAATATAAGAACGTTTTGTACAGTACACCAGTGTTCAAAACACTCTTGTATTATGGGAAGAGGGATTGGTTCATTTTGTAGCATTCTGCATCTTATCTCCCTCGCCCACCATTTACTAAAAAAGATCAGATCTATATTTAATCTTACCAACAAGTAGAATACACAGACAATGCCAGTGCAGAAGTGTAGCCCATTGCTCTTGTCAGTACATTTTGTCCTGTAACGCTTGTACTTCCAGGGATTGGTAGTTGATTATGTAGCATCAATCTGCATCTTATCTTCATTATCCTCTATCCCTTCCAGTATTATCATATCTATAATTACTCTCTACAAAATGTAGAGTACAGGCAATGCTTATGAAGAAGATTCTGTGCTGAAATTCTTGAGTTATCCTTCCCTTGACATGGAGAAGGGCATTATAAAGCCGGTGTTAACTGTTAATGTAAGTCAGTCCTTCTAAAGCCTTTATCCTCAACTGCTGTTTAATTTGCTCATACTCCCTATCGTTTACTGCTGTTTAGTTTGCTGTTTCTACCAAAATGCATGTTCGCAAGAACCGTAAGTTCTAAGTTTTACTTGTAAAACCAAATTCCTTATTCATACCATGCACATTACTTAATACTCCCTATATGTATGCTTGTTTTTGTGGATCTATAATCCAGTGTGTGGTGAAGCAGCCCACGTTTGCACCTTGTCATCTCCTGTTTTATCTTACTGATGTGGCTGATGATATGAACAACATGCCATGCACATTATCCAAAATAGATACAATGATTTTCTTTGCCCTTCATCTATGCTTGTTATGTTGACATGGTAATCCAGTAGTGTGGTGAAGCTCCCCGCATTATGAACAATGCCAAATTATGCTATTGATATTTTGAACTTACTCTTTATTTTCTAATTTGAAATTGGATGGAATTGACAGCACAGTTATCATCTTTGTTTATACACGTGCAAAACCTGTCATCTCTCTGCTTTGTTTCAGGGTGATATGCCTGATGGCATGCACAAGTCTGCTGAAGGCTGTGAGACAAACCCAACATATATTGCAGCAAAGAAGGCAAAACATCTTGAAGATAGCGAGACAACCCCAAAGTCTTGTCTTGATGCAGTGTTCAAGTTACTTGAGACTAACAGTCAGACAAGCTCACAGAATTCGTTGTCTGAATCAGTTCGACTTCTTCAGTCCCAAGTTCTAGCAGAAAGGCATTCTGCAACTCAACTTCGACTTGAAGTCCTATCTCTAAGAAAGATTGCGGAGAACACCAATGAGAACCTCATCGCTAAACAGCTACACCTGGAAGCTATGACCGACATGCTAGGCCGGTCTCACAGCCTTGCTCAGCAGCTTGCGCAGCAGTTCCCCCGCAAGGCTAACCTTTCTTGAACTGTCTTGGAAGTGGTCTCGGTTCAGTATTATTTTGTTACGCTGCAATGGTGCCCAGTTTTTGTAATCTGCTTCTTCGTTGCGCTTTATGATCACTGGTGGCGAACTTCGATGCCCAGTGGATGTAATATACCTTAAATCCTTTATTGTATAGTGTAGGTTTATTCTTAGTTACTATGCCGTAATTTCTTTATTGTATAGAGTAGGTTTGTTCTTAATTCCTACTAGTTACTGCCATCATTCGCTATCTGAAAAAAATCAGATGTAGTCGACCGGGCCGAAACATTCGACTCTAACGGGCCTGGTTTTTAGCGGGCCACAATTGGGCCGGCCTGCGTCTTTCTTGGGCCCGAATGATTGGGGCCTTCACACATTGCGCCAGGCCCAAACTTACACCGGCCTATATTTTAGTTGGGCCTTTTGTCGACCCAGCGCTTAGTTTGGCCCAGGTAGCGTTGGGCCATTAACAGGCTGAATATTGTACTGGCCTGTTACGGCCGAGATGAAACCACGGGCCTTTAGCAGGCCAAAATGCATGTTGGGCCTCAATTTTCACTAGTCGTCGACGGGCCTTCAGCAGGCCGAAATGTAGACCGGGCCTTTTTGGGCCCAGTTAGCTCACGGGCCGTTACCAGGCCGAAACATATCTCGGGCCTTAGTTGGCCCACTGATATCATGGGCCTTTAAGAGGCCGAAAGCTTAGTACAGGCATCAACGGGCCGAATTACGCGACAGGCCTTTAACAGGCCCAAAGTCACGTTGGGCTTAACTGTTGCCACCTTTAGCACGGGCCGTTAGTGGGCCCGATGTCCCGTCGGACCATATATGGCCCATGGGCAGCACGGGCCATTCCCAGGCCGAAAGTCACACCGGGCTGAAATGGGCCCATGTCTACATCAGGCCTCTAACAGGCCGAAAGTCACTGGGCTGTAGTTGGGCCCAAATATTCGGCGAACAATTAACGGGCCAGATCTGGCTTCGGGCCGCAAATGGGCCCAAATATTGGGCGAACAATTAACGGGCCAGATCTGGCTTCGGGCCGTAAATGGGCCCAAATATTGGGCGAACAATTAACGGGCCAGATCTGGCTTCGGGCCGTAAATGGGCCTTTATTAAGCATGCCGTTATTGGGCTGGCCCACTAGTACCTGATTAAGTACTACGGGCCTTTGACTGGGCCGGCCTTTTTAACCTATATGGGCCTCTGTTGGGCCCAGCCACGTGTCGACGTATCATAGGCATGTCTCCTCCAATGGACGGGCGACATCTGGCCCACTGACGAGCTGACAGGTGTTCCCTTCGGCCAATCAGAATTTTACACATGGAAATTTCCCATTGGTCAGGGCTGTTAACGGGTTATCGGATCCAAAATCCAACCCGATAGCTTAAGGGCGTTCCGTTACGGTGGATGCCACATGTCGGTCACCCTTGACGAAAGCACTTCTGTGACGCGTGATTTGTCGTCATGGAAGTGGACACGTCCGTGATGATAATTTTGGTAATGTCATGAAATACTTCTATGACAGCACAGGTATGACTATCTTGATTCTGTCATAAAATCGTCATGGATGTACATGCATGACAAAAAATGCGACCTACTGTGACAAACACGTATCATCACGAAAGTGTACTTTTTTTGTAGTGGGAGCCATCGCAACTAGGAAGCTTAAAGGGGTTAATTGGGACAAAGGACATGAGGTTTATATTGGTTCGGCCCCTTACGGTGAAGGTAAAAGCCTATGATCCAATTTTGAGTGGGATTGCTTATGCCTCGATAACTAGGGAGTGAATCGCTTGACCTAGCTCTCGAGTCGATGTTACTTGCCCTGAACCACCGCCGGGTCGTCCATTTATATACAAAGGTCAACGCCCAGCGGCTCTACAGAGTCCCGTCCGGCTCATAAACAGTGTCCGGCTCGGTCTCTTAACTATTCTTGCCTTACAATACAAGTCATGCATACATGGCGGTTTATCACTACGGGCCTTAAGTTGCCTCTGGGCTTTGGGCCCTTAACTGAACCGCCATCTCTATCTTGGGTCTTGGGCTTCAAGAATATTTGTAAGTATAACCCGACCTCTCCTGGGCGGGTCATACCAATAGTTATATCCCCAACATTAGGCCCCAGATTGATTTGAATTGGTTCATGTCAATCTTTGATACTTTAAGAAAAATCTTCTGCTCTTATGAAATTTTTGTAACCCGCCATGACGTTATCCTCTGGATTTGTGGTAACCCGCCATGATGTCACCTGTCATAAAAGCACGTTTTATTCAATGTATCCCAACGGATCTTTGTCTTGATGACCATCCCGAAAATCGAGGCGTCCTTGTAGTTGGGTAACTTATATTTTCGGCCTCCTCATTTTTCGTGCTCTTTTGGTGGTCTTTCCTTATAAATAGACCCGACTAGGTCTTCCTCATTCTTCCCGTTCGCGTATTCTTCCTCTCGCCCCCATCTGCCACTGGAGCTCCACCGCCGCCACTGCAGCACATCTCATCTCTGTCGACCTAGGCCACTGCATCGACCTGAACTTGACCAGAAAATAGCGGCGCCCCTCCGTAGCAGATCCATCACAATAAGTTTTCCCCTTTCTGCTCTATAGATCCGTGCTAGGGTTAGCGAGTTCATCTGTACAGTTCCCTGTTCATCCTAGTTCTTTGCATTTGCTTCTGTCGTGGTTTCTTTGATCCAACAGTAGCATAGATCTTGTGCGGTAGTTGCTCCACATCCATTTCAGATACTAGTAGATCTTCTTTCCTTGTAAAAAATACCCACTAGAATGCATGAACTCCTCTGTGCCATGTTTTAGGTCTAGAAAATTTTCTTTTCTGAACATCTGTTTGATCCAAAATAATGGCTTCAAATTGTGAAACCTGTTTGTACAACACTTAGGCAAAAATCTGCATTTGTTAGATTCATCTAGCCATGGCGACTCTGAATGCCGGCTTTAAGGAAACAATGCTCAATTGATAACTCTGATCACCTGCGTTGGTTTAAATAATCCTGGTGGCTTAAATAACCTTGACATGATTACCCTTATACCATTAGGCCCCTTCGCAAGCCGCCATCTTGAATATGCACTGTAATATTTTTCTTGCCTGGCATAAATTTGAACCGGTACTTTTTACTCTGTCTTTAGGCTTTCCATCATAATGGCACCAAAGGCACCTACTTCCTGCAACTGGGTTGAATCCATTGTCACAGACAGTACTCTGGATGATTTTGTGAAGACCGGCTATCTGCCGAAGAAAGAAGTCATGACTTATCATGCTCCTAACCCGGAGGAGGAATTCCCTCAGCCCAAAGAAGGATAAGTTCTTGTTTTCACGGATCATATGAACCGGGGTTTTACTCCACCTGGCTCAAAATTCTTTAGAGACGTGCTGCATTTCTTTGATCTTCACCCACAAGACATCGGACCCAATTCCGTGTCTAATATCTGCAACTTCCAAGTATTCAGTGAAGTATACCTTGGAGAAGAACCCAAGCTGCTGCTCTTTAGAGAGCTGTTTTATTTGAACCGCCAGAATGAGTGCGATGGCGGTCAGAGTATAGAGCTTGGCGGTGTCTCAATCCAGCGCCGTAGGGACGCGATCTTTCCTTACGCCAACCCGCCGAGCCACCCCAAAGATTGGAATATGATGTGGTTTTACTGCCAAGACACCTCTCCGACTGGTGTAAACCCTCTGCCCGGCTTTCGTGCTCTTCGTCTTGGGACCAACCATCATTTGCCTGACAAGATTACAGCTGCCAAACGCAAATCACTCGCCCCCACTTTGGCCAACATCAAAGCTCTTCTGGGAAATGGGTTAACAGGCATCGACCTAGTCCAGGTTTGGCTTGCCTGGCGGGTCATTCCGTTGAGCCGCCGCCCCGGCTTGATGTGCGATTATATGGGCGCAAAGGATGACCCTCTGTGACATAGCCCTGATGACTTGCCTGAAGATGTCGTCGATGATATGGCCAAGTCTCTTTTGAATGAGAGCCTGGCAGACTGTGGCAGGGTGGGCTTAGCCCCCTTCTGTAAAGCTAACCCGGCTCCAAAGGTAAGCCGCCCATATGAAATAATTACCTTGATTTTTTGATGTTTTACCCATACTCACACATATGTTAATCTTTGCAGGCGGGTGATAAATTCTGGAAGGTCAAATATGACCATGAGGCTGCGAAGAAAGCCAGGAAGGAGAAGAAAGCCACCAGAAAAGAGGCTGCCAAGAAGAAGGGCAAAAAGGCCGCCGCCTCTGACCTGCTTCGGCTAGCAGACTCTTCTGAGTCAGAGGTAGCCCTTGATTCCCTAGGCTCATTTTTTAACAATCTTATTGACAGTGATTATCAGCAGGAGGACACAGGAGCAAGCCGTAAGAAGGCTGATGAGGTAACTATCCTTTCCTCCGACTCTGAGCCTTTGCCAAGACGGAAAATCCGCAGAGTGACCCGGAAAGTAAGGTTTTCTCATCCTTTAGCTCATCAGGATCCTCAATTTCTTTTGAAGCGGCAGATTCATGAGAGCCAGAGGCAGACCCGGACCAGAAAGGATGTGGAGATCTCCTCCGGCTTACCAAACACCCCAAAGAAGCGCCGGAATGAGGTCACCTATGATTTAAATTTTCTTTATCCTTTGGTGGGTCTTACTCGCCAACCTCTCAATTGTTCTGACTCGGATTATTAGGAAACTCCCCCTTCCTGCCGGCTTTCGAGACTGCACGAGGGTATAATAATCTGCTTATCTTGTATTTACTTTAATCCCTTGCATCTGTACTAACCTTTTATTTTGATGAAGTGGACAAGCCAAGCCCAGCAAACGGGTTAGGAAGAGCAAGCCAGCTGAAGACACGGTCGTGACTGAGCCGGTTCTTGAAACAGCTGTGCCGGACTCGTCAACTCATGAGCCACCATCTGGGCCAGCTCAAGACATACCAACTCCCGCTGCTGACCTACACACTGAACGAGCCGGTGATGAGTTAAAAATCCAGAAGCCCCTAGCCCGGTCAGGACATATGACCCGCAAAACACTGATGTTGAGATCACCAGAACCGGCTTTGTTGAGCTGGGAAGGCCAACTGTGCTGGCCAAATGTCCCGCCAAGGAGGAACTTCTAGAACACCGCTGAGTCAAGCTGGATGTTACAAACTATGCTCACATGAGTATTGGAGACATCTTTTCTGGCTAAATGAGCCAAGTACACAGCAGCCGGAATTTTGAGATTGACATGGTGAAACAGATGCACCAAAAATTTGAGGTACAACCCTTTCTCTGTATTCATTTATCTTTACCATGCTAGCCCCCAAGTCTATTGCTTATGATGAATGCGCTGTAGACTTAGAAATAAATTTAGTGACATTAGTAACATAGATGAATACGACATACAAGAAGTCGAGCTTACTCTATAGTCCCCAAGGGGCGGCTTAACCAACATGGTCAAACGGTCCTTAAAATGGTTATATAAAAAATGTACATTACAGAGCTTTGAACCGCAATATGCATTAGCCCTCAAGTGCCAAGTATTATTGTTTGCAAAAGTGCTTGGGACTTACATATGAACCGCCGCTGAAAGTAAAATTCTTCGGCAAACATTAGCCCCCAAGTGCCAAGCATTGTTGCTTGCAAAAGGCTTGGGACTTTAATACTGCATAAAAATTGGCTTGATTTTGACCCTGTATTTGTATAGACCGCAACGAGTCAACTCAAATCTTAGGTGACCGATTTGAAGAGCCGCCTTGAGGCCCAAGAAACGGAGACCCAAAAGGCCGATACCAAGTTCAAATTCAGTATTTCTGAACAAGAAAAACTGAATAAAGAATTTGATAATGAAAAGAAGTTCTGGGCTGATGAAAGAACATCTTTAATTAACCGAGTTGAGAAAGCAGAGGTGGCTCTGGAAGAAGCAACCGATGAATAAACCGGCTTAAAGCGCCAAGTCTCTCAAATGGTCTCGGCAATCTTTGGTAAATCGCCCTGCAAGCGTTTAAACATTTGAACCTTTCAGTTGATCATATAATTGGAATTGACTCACCTGATCATGTTTATGCAGGCCCCAGAAGCTCCAATTTGAACCAAGACATGCTGATCAAGATGAAGGCAGTGTACAACTTGGTGGAGCAATTATATACCGGGTCTCAACGTGCATTAGCCACGGTGGCCTTGTCAAATGAAGTGCCTACCCTCCTGGTAGAGGTCTTGAAGAAGCTTTCCGTGCTACCCCAACGGTTCAATGAACTGAGGCGGTCAGCTGCAAGAGCCTGAGCGGTAAATGCTTTAAGCCGGGCCAAGGCTTGGCTACCAGAGTTAGACCCGGCCGACATTGCCACTTGCTATCCAAGCTTGAAGGAAGATGGCACTCCTTTTGAAGAAGCAGACTTTACCGCTTGCGTAAAGGAGATACGCCCCGTAGCTACCTTGATAGCGAACGAAGTGGATCTTACCAAGTACCAGGCGGGTTATGATGAAGAGAACCGGAGAATTCCGACGGCTCATTATGATGTGACCAGTCTAATCCCCCCACTTCGTAAGCACACCTTCGCCCCTAAAGTTGACCCGACCGGTCTAGTTGATGATGAAGCCGAATTTGAAGCTTTGAACAACATTGACTGGTCATCGTCAACCTTCCAGGAAAGGGAACATGGCGAAAATGTGGAGAGGGCTAACCCAGACGCTTCAGGCCAATCATGAAGGCTAACCTGCCATGGCGGCTCACACCTGTGACGTGCTGAAAAAACAATGTGAATAATCTGGATTCAAGGAGTCATGTAATAGAGTAGAAAAAACTTTGCTTTGGCCGTGCCATCATGCATGTTTTATTGCTTAATGTCATTAAGCTGCCGTGTTAAATTCACCCGTGTTTACTTTTCATCAGCTTTTCGTATGCTTGACCAAACCTTTTAACTGTCCTACACATGAAAACACACCACAAGATCCCTTGGCGGCTTACCATCAGGTGGGTCAAAATAACTTTATAAAAAGAGTCACAGATAAGCTTGTTGTATCATATGATGTTGAAAAACACAACTATAATCTTACACCTGCGACCTTTTGAATTTGCACTGCTGGCTCATGTGACTCGGTCAGTAAGGGTGATGACCCGATCTTTGGACACCAATATTTTCAAAGGTATAATGATGCTCATACATTGGCGACATATCAGCCAATATTAAGCTGGGTTAAAATTAACAACACTTGCATTTGTAAACCTCAGAAAAAGTCTTAAGTCAAATAAAGGGTGCTTCGAAAGAAAACTTAAACCAAATAAAATATCAAAAAACTCAAGGTTGCTGATTCGAATACGATCAATAAACCGTTCCAGAGGGGTTAAGCTAGGATTCGAATACGATCATGTAGCCCCCCAGTGGCTTTGGTGTTGTGCTGATCAAGAGGGTATCGACAGCTATGTTCTCTTTGGTTCGAATACGACCTATGTTTGAACAGGAAGCCCCCTAATGACCTTGAGAGTTTTTTAACGACTCTGATTCAAATACGATCAAAGTCGGTTCCCAAAAGGGGTTAAGCTATGATTCGAATACGATCAAGAAGCCCCCTAGTGAGCTCGACAGTGTGCCAATCAAAAGGGTATATACATCTATGTTCTCTTTGGTTCGAATACGACCTATGTTTGAACAGGAAGCCCCCTAGTGATCATAAGTTTTAACGGCTAGATTCGAATACGATCGTAAGCCGGATTAAGAGGGTGGAACTTGATCGAATATGATCAGCCCCCAATGATCATGTGAAATGACAATGATAAGAACAATGACACATTTACCTTTGAGGAAGGGAAAAAGGACAGAGGTCCTGCTTTATTATTTGTCATAATATATACATTGTCAAAATATGTACATCACGAGAGCCGATGGCTCAAGTGTAGTAGGGCCGAAGATGAGCGATGTTCCACAGCCGCCGGGTCTCCTCCTCCGACTTACGTGAGTCTTTGCGCTCTCGAACATCGATAAGGCAATATGACTTGTTGTTCAAGTTCTTGTAGACCACAAAGGGCCCTTCCCAAGGTGGGGATAACTTGTGCGCATCAGTTTGATCCTGGTTGAGACAGCGCACAAATCACCTTCCTAAAAGGCTCTGGACTTAACTCGGCGGCTGTGATAGCGGCGCAAGTCCTGTTGGTAAATCGCCGAACGAGCTGCTGCCAAGTACCGCTGTTCATCTAACAAGTCAAGAGCATCCTGACGCGCCTGTTCATTGTCCGCCTCCACATAAGCCGCCACGCGAGGCGAGTCATGACGGATGTCACTAGGGAGAACCGCCTCAGCTCCGTAGACCATGAAGAAAGGCGTGTAACCCGTAGATCTGTTGGGAGTAGTGTTGATGCTCCATAACACAGAGGGTAACTCCTCAACCCAACAACCCGGCGTCTTCTACAGGGGGACCAAAAGCCGGGGCTTGACGCCTTTCAAGATCTCCTGATTGGCTCTCTCAGCTTGATCGTTGGATTGGGGGTGAGCCACTGATGAAACATCAAGCCGAATATGCTCACGTTGACAAAATTCTTCCATGGCGCCTTTAGACAGATTAGTGCCATTGTCAGTTATAATGTTGTGTGGAAAGCCGAAGCGAAATATCACCTTCTTCATGAACTGAACTGCCATAGCTGCATCACACTTATTGACTGACTCTACCTCAACCCACTTTGTAAATTTATCAACTGCCACCAAGAGGTGGGTCTTTTTATCTTTGGCCCTTTTGAAAGGCCCAACCATGTCAAGCCCCCAGACTGCAAACGGCCAAGTAATTGGAATCATCCTCAATTCTTGAGCCGACACATGAGCCCGTCTTGAGAACTTCTGACAACAGTCACATTTACTGACCAGGTCCTCCGCATCAGCATGAGCCGTCAGCCAATAGAATCCATGGTAGAAAGCCTTGGCCACAAGTGATTTTGACCCGGCATGATGACCACAATCCCCTTCGTGAATCTCATGTAGAATTTCTTGGCCTTCTTCAGGGGAGATGCAACGCTGAAACGCCCCTGTAACACTGTGATGATGCAATTCGCCACTGACAATCGTCATTGACTTAGACCACCGGGTTATCTGACTGGCCAAGGTTTCATCCTCAGGCAACTCGCCCCGGGTCATATAAGCCAAATATGGCACTGTCCAATCTGGAATGACATGAAGAGCCGCCACCAATTGTGCTTCCGGGTCAGGAACAGCCAAGTCCTCCTCTGTAGGTAACTTGACAGAAGGGTTATGCAGAATATCCAAGAAAGTATTAGGCGGCACCAGCTTACGCTCAAAGCCCAGCTGGCTTAAAGCATCAGCCGCCTTGTTCTTTCTGCGGTCAATGTGCTCCACTTGGTAACCCTTGAAGTGTCCAGCAATGGCGTCCACTTCACGGCGATAAGCCACCATGAGAGGATCCTTGGAATCCCACTTGCCTGAAACCTGTTGAGCCACCAAATCTGAGTCGCTGAAACACCTTACCCGGCTTAAGCTCATCTCCTTAGCCATCCAAAGACCATGGAGTAAGGCTTCGTACTCAGCTGCACTGTTAGTACAGGCAAACATCAACCGTAGCACCTAACAAAATTTGTCACCTCGAGGGGAAGCTAAAATGACTCCAGCCCCCGAGCCCTCCAATTGCCTGGACCTGTCAAAATGAATAGTCCAATATGTGTTGTCCGGCTTTTCTTCAGGCATCTGCAGCTCTGTCCAATCATTGATGAAATCCACTAGTGCTTGAGATTTGATCGCTCATCCGTCGTGGCCTGAGACGAGATACGTGCGGCTACTATTAGGGTGTCGGCACCTCGGGAGGTCTTGCTGGAGTTTTTTTACCATTGTCGAAATGTCTTGTGCACCGGGATCTTGAGTCTGATCGGATGTCCCGTGATGGAGGATTGTCTTCGCGATTCGTGAGCTTGTCATGGGCTAAGTTGGGACACCCCTACAGGGTTTAAACTTTTGAGAGACGTGCCCGCGGTTATGTGGCACATGGGAATTTTTAATATCCGATTGTAGAGAACTTGACATCAGACTCGAATTAAAGTACACCAACCACGTGCGTAACCGTGATGGTCTCTTTTCGAGTGGGTCGAGAAGAGAACATGGTGGGGTTATGTTTGAACATAAGTAGTTCAGGATCACTTATTGATCATTACTAGTTTGCAACTGTTTGCATAGCTTCTCATCTTATTCTTGTACTCGTAAGTTAGCCACCATACAATGCTTAGTCACTTGCTGCAACCTCACCACATATCCATTCCATACCCATTAAGCTTTGCTAGTCTTGATACCCATGGTAATGGGATTGCTGAATCCTCGTAGCTCACAGATTACTACAACAACAGTTGCAGGTATAGGTAATGTGATGATCATGACGTCAGAGCGATGTTTAGTTGTTTTGGAGCTCTTCTTCTGCTTCTTCTTTGTTCAAGGGATAGGTTCCTGGTCGGCAGCCTGGGCTAGCAGGGTGGAGGTCGTTTGAGTTTCTGTTTGTGTTTCATCCGTAGTCGGATGATGCTCTGATGTATGATGTTGTAGTATTCATGTGGAATTGTATGCCTTCTGTATGTATCCCCATCTATTATGTAATGATACAATGTAATGATATCCACCTTGCAAAGCATCTTCAATACGCGCTTCTATCCTTGGTGGGACCTTTGAGTTCCTCTCGGATAGGGTCGCATATTGGGCGTGACACACCCATCATGAGAATAACCTGCTTAGCATGGAAGATACTGACGACCCCCTATCGCTCCATGAGTGGTATGGGCACACAAAACAGATGTTCATTTGAATTTTTAGATGTGGCACATGCAAATTTACTTGGAACGGCAGAGTAATACCACATATAGGTAGATAAAGTGGACTCATCTGGAACAACTTTGGTCTAAGGATTTGGATGCACAAGTAGTATTCCCACTTAGTACAGGCAAAGGCTAGCAATTAGGTTGAGAAGTGACCAGCTAGAGCGCGAAAACGATCATAAACATGCGTTGTGAATAATTAACATTGAATACTAGCATGAGTAGGATATAAACACCATGAACATAAATATCGTGGAGGCTATGTTGGTTTTGAATCAACTACATGCGTGAACATGTGCCAAGTCAAGCCACTTGAAATATTTAGAGGTGGATACCATATCATCATACTAAATCACAACCATTTTAATGCATGTTGACACCCAAGATAAATCATTATCCACTCCTAGCTACTTAAGCATGGCATGAGCAACTATAATATCTAATTGTCATCATAAACATGTTTGATCATAATGTGCTGAATCATGGATACTGAGTTAAACATATTTACAAAAACAAAAACAAGTTGAGTTCATACCCGCTTTTCTTTGCCACGATCACTTCATCAAATATCATCATTATTGCCTTTCACTTCCATGACCGAATGATAAGAAAATAATAATAGTGCAAGAGTGCCATGGACTAAGATGGAATCTGCAAACATTTTTTTCAAAGGAGAAGATAAAATAATATGGGCTCTTTGTTAGATCAACAATAATACAGATGAGAGTCACTCAACATTTTCATCATGGTCTTCTCCTAATACTGACTCAACAAAAGAAAAAAGAATTTCAGAGAAACACGCTGAAATATTTTTGGAGTTTTTAGTTTTCCTCAAAGGAAGCAATTTAATAAATTAAAACAAAAACGAGAAAAACTATTTAAATGGGAAAACTCCCAACAAGAAAAACAAGAAATGAGAAATCTTTTTGGGTTTCTTTTAATACTACAACTAATTTAAACTAGAAAGAAAAATAAAAAAGAACTAATAAATATTTTTGGATTTTCTCAAAGTTTTTTTTCAAACACACAGGAAGAAAGCAAGAAAATAAACTAACATGGATTATACAACGAAAGAGTATGAACGCCGACAACTGGAATGAAATGTGTAAACATGAATTTAATGTCGATGGGACGTACGTACTCCCCCAAGCTTAGGCTTTCACCTAGCTTGGTAGTCACCACCCCTGGCATGGGTAATAATCAAAGTGATAGGTCATGGAGGCTCTAGGGGCAGCCTCCTGAGCCATATGGACAACCTCCATTGTTGCTTGTACTCATGCGCCTCTCTCTCATAAATGTAATATCTTCCTTTACCCTGGTAATCCAAGAGAGCATGTGTGGGCAAAATAACAGGTACAATGGTTTTATATTATCGAACATCAAGTTATAACTGTAATTCGTAGCTCCATACTTAATAAACTTATGATGATGCATCACATTAAAGTCCAAATATCTATTAGGTAAAACATGATGATTTGGCAAAGGTGAAACTCTTAGCCTTGCAGCTATGCATGAGGCATAAACTCCTCCACATAAATGACCACTATCAGCATTGTGTTGCAGCCTCCATGCAACAATTAATACAAGATTATATAGTTTAATGCATGTTAAAGCCGTATGTATAAGGCTCAAATCTGGGACACAGAGTGTACTACAATCTTGTTTGTGCACGACGCATTTGCCATTAAAGAGTGTGTCGGCGTTCTAGGAACGGGGGTCCCCAGACTTGCGTGCCTGCGGCCTACGGCGTGGCTCAAGTGGGGGCCCAATGCAGCCCAACTCCATCAGCTCAAGCTCAAAACACTCGCGAGGGGCCAAGCCTTGCGGGGCGGACGATAGGGAGCTTCCTCAGGAGCAGCCTCCTCAGGCAGGCTCGCGAGGAGGTGGAGAGATCAAGGCAGGGCACCTCCCGAGGGGCCCGTGACGCAAGCCATGATGATCGGAGGCCAGGCGGGTGCCGGCCTGCGCAGTGTCCTTGTTTCCCTTTCGGTGCAAAGGGGGCAAGCACAGGCCAAGGCATCAGGCAAGGGTTACCGTTTCGGTGCAACAAGACCAAGACCAGCAGAACGGCAAGATGGAGGTCATCGTGGAGCCCAGGGCGGTGTCACCATCAGGACCTTTGGCAGCCGAAGACCAACTTTAGTCAGGATAAGTGTACCAGATGTTCCCCTTCAAAATGGCCAATTGTTGGAGCCCTTCCTGCTCATTATTTGGGAAGAGGCCCAGGGCCTCCGCCTATAAATAGGACTAGCCACCCACAGGGTAGATGCATCTAGAGATCGACCAGAGAGAGAGAGAAGCGACTGAACTCACCCTAGCAGTTCATCGCACTAGCTCAAGAACAGCCCCTCGCGAGGCTGTTCTCCCTTTGTACTGTTCATCATCAGCCCCTGAGGCAATCCACCACACCACACACTGGAGTAGGGTATTGGCCTGAAACAGTATAAATCTCGTGTCCCTTGTGTGTTCATCTTTCTTGCTTAGATCTTTGCGGGACTTTGAGAAGTGAGCTGGTAGGGGAGAGATCTTCGTGCGCACCCTAGTGTTCGAACCTCAAGGGTCTGCCGGAACCGAAATCCGACATTTGGCACGCCAGGTAGGGGTGCGCCGGAATCTTTCTTCCACTGGTCGTGTCTGATCTTCTGCCGCATGGCTGATGCTCGCCGAGCCCGCGCCGAGCGTCGGCTGCTCTCACCACCCGTGTCGCCTAGACAGCGCCCGTCGGTGGACGCCCCGTCATTCTTCGTCGCCGGCCGCCAACGCCACCACCGGCCCGGCGGGGAACGAGCAGCAGGCCTCGTCCCTGCATCCTTAGGTGCGGCACGATGGCCGCACTGCCACCCCATCACTGACTCCAGCCGGTTTGTCGTCCCATGCCCGTTGCGCCCCCACGGACGCGCATGCCGCACTGCTCCTGGCGTGTGAGCTCCTGTACTACTACCGCGTTGACTACCTCTACAAGGACTGGCTCGCCCACATCACCGAGCTCGTCAGCGCCGCAGGGGGCTCTCCCATACCATCCCTCTCGCTACCTCGCCCTCCATCCTACGTCGGAGGCGAGGAGCAGGAGGTGCCTCCACCACCTCCTCCCCAAGAAGTCGCCCTGGCTCCAAATCGCGCGGCCCCAGGTCGAGACCCGCCGCGTCCAGTGCCTGCACGGAAAGAAAGGAGCTGCCAAGAGATCCCTCGCCCCCAAGAAGGTGCTCGCGTGCTCCCAGCACCAGTGCGCCATGACCGCATCCCTGCACCGCCATGTCAAGACCCAGCGTTGCTCCAGGCAGCGGCGCGCGGGAATCCCCAGGAGCAAGCCACACCTCAGTAGAGAGCTCTGGTGGCCACTGCAGGCTGCCGCGCTTTCACCTCCGAGCTGCGTAGTGTCGCGTGGCCCAGCAAGTTCAAGCCAGACCTGCCTCTGCGCTACGACGGCACTGCGGACCCCGTGGAGTTCCTCCAGCTCTACGAGGTGGGCATCGAGGCCGCCGGACGAGAAGGTCATGGCGAATTGGTTTCCCATGGCACTCAAGGACGGTGCCCGCACCTGGCTCCTAAACCTGGCCCCACGCATGATCTCCTCTAGGGACGAGATGCGCACCCGCTTCATTGCCAACTTCCAAGGTACTCACGACTGGCCCTCGGCTATGAGCGACTTGCGCCGCATCAAGCAACAGCCAAGAGAGACCATGCAGAAGTACATCCAACGCTTCAACAACGCCCGCCTCAAGATTCCCAAGGTGACTGAGGAGGCCATCATTTCAGCCTTCTCCGACGGCGTGCGCGACATCAAGATGAAGGAGGAGCTAGCAATCCATGAAGACATGTGCACATTGCTGGAGCTGTTCAACCTGGCGACCAAGTGCGCTAGGGCCGAGGAAGGGCGCCTCTCCCTCCTTGAGCTCCCGGCTACCGACCTAGAAGAGAAGAAGCCCAAGGTCAAGGACATGAAGCGCAAGGGGGGCTGCTGTGCTCGCAGCAGAGCCGGACACCAAGCGAGGCAGGGATCAGCCTGAGTCATCTAAGGGCAGCCGGTACTGCGTGTACCACGACCTCCACACACACAACACCAATGAATGCCAAGAGCTCAGAGCCATGCGAGATGGACGTATCGTCCGGCGCCCCGACCGCAACGACCGGGGCTATGGCCGAGGAGGAGGAAGCGGTGGAGGACGATGGGAAGACCGTGGCCCTCGCCAAGGGTGGTGTGAACGGCCCCGCGAGGACCGCTGGCAGGACCAGCCTCGCGAGGGAGGTTGGAGGGATCAGCCTCGTGAGGACCGCCCTCAAGGCAACGCAGGCCTCCCTCCTCTGCCACCACTGCCAAGGAGGAATGAAGACCATCACCAGGACGAGGGGGCTGGGGGCTTCCAGGAGCCATGCACAATCGCTTGCATTCTGGGCGGCGCTCAAGCTCCAGCCTCTCAGCGCATATTCAAGTAGTTTGCTCGTGAGGTGAATGCGGTCCTCCCTAAGCTTGAGGCCACACGCCCACTCAGGTGGTCCGCGTGCGCTATCACGTTCAGCTCAGCGGATCAGCTCAAGTGTGCAGCAACGGCCGGATTTCTTCCGATGCTCTGTTCCCCAGTCATCAGCAATGTGCAAGTCACCAGGACCCTCATCGACGGCGGGGATGGGCTCAACGTCCTGTCCGTCGAGACGTTCAACAATCTCCACGTGCCATATGATCAGCTTCAGCCAACCAAGCCTTTCTCAGGAGTCACTCATGGTTCAACTGTTCCGATAGGGCAAGTTCGTCTTCCCGTCACCTTTGGGCAGCGCAACAATTACCGCACCGAACTCATTGACTTCAACGTTGATCACGTCCGCCTGCCATACAATGCCATCCTCGGGTACCCAGCTCTGGCCAAGTTCATGGCAGTGACTCACCATGGCTACAATGTCCTCAAGATGCCAGGAAGCGGTGGAATCATCACAATGCCTTGCGAGGAAAGGGATGCAGTGTGTTCTCTTGAGCGTGCCTTCCAGGCCGCGGCAATTGAAGACCCAGATCACAGGAGGGGGAGGCTCCCCGAAGCGGTCCCTAAGAAGAAGAAGGCTTCACCTGGCCCAAGCGCTCGCGAGGCAGGCCCCTCCGGAGGCGTTGCATCAGGATCCGCGCCCGTCCAAGGGGCGCCACCCTCTTTCGCATAGGAAGGCGCGCCCGACGTCCTCCTCGGGCAGGGCTCGAGGGCTCTCTCCTGGAGGGCCACCGACCTCGCCAAGGTCACGAGGGAGGCGCTCGGGCACCACTTGGAGGCGTGCTTCAAGGCGCGTTTCCCTCAGGAAGGTATAAGGCAAGGAAGGCAGAACCCCCAGGAGTTCATCGCGAGGAACATTCAGGAGCTACAGGAGTCAAACGTCATGCGTGGCAGTCACCGCCTACCCGCTGTAGCCCCACATCCCGGCGAGGATGGTGAGCTGCGTGTCTGCATCGACATACCGGGGCTCAACCGAGCCGCGTCTCAGGAGTGCCTTTTGCCTTCACGCGTAGGGCGCTGTGAGGGTCCACCTCATAGCTATGTTTGCATGCCCTTCGGCCTGCCGAACGCGATTGCTGCCCACCAGCGCCTGATGAGGAGCATCCAGGAAGCTCAGGTGGCCAGGCACCGCGCGTTCCTGGAGGAGATGGAGACGGGCCTTGAGGAGCCGCCCGGACCCTCAGAGCCTCCCGAGGCTCAGGGCTCCGAGGGCTCATGAGGGTTGGCTTCTTCACCGCGCATCGACAGCTACTCCGACACTCGCTCTGCAATGGTATCAGGTGACATCTTTTCAAGTTTTATCTTCAGCTGGGAGCGCCCGCAGGGCCGCATCATTCCCAGGTCGCGTGGGTCCGTCCCTGCGGCATGTATCTGTTTTGCTTATGTTTTTCATCTGCTTTGTTGGGGGCGCCCCTCGGGCTGCATTATCCCCAGGCCGCTCGGGCCAGGCCCAGTGGCGTTTACTTCTATGCATCGATCTAAATGAATTTGCTCCTTCGTGCTTAACATGCTATACTTAATCGCCTGCTTGATTAACGCCTACCTTTGGCGCTGCTCGCTCTGGCATGGCACTTGCGCACAGGTTTGTCCCTACAACGCCAAAAAATCTGAGTGGTCGAGCTCTGGCTACGGCAGCCCCGCAAGGCGCCACCTCACCAGGCCCTCAGTGTCCCAATCACTCCGTCGGAGAGACCGATGGTTAGCTGACAACCGAGACAACAGGCCTTGTTTCCCCTCATGGTTGGTATGCAGGACCCGCTCCAGGAGTAACGCTGGTGGCATCGCGAGACTTCTTCTCCTTTTCTTCAGCACGACCCGCTGGCACCTTAAAAGGGGGCGCCTGAGCATCGTGACTCATGGGCTCTTACTCGCTCTCCGGCCCACACCCCCTGGCCTTGACCCACGGCATCATGACCTATCATACCTGCGGCGGCTGAGCTCGCTCGAGGGCCGGGACCTGAGGACGTAGAGAATTAAGGGAAGAGAGGGGGGAAGAGAAGAAGCTCGCGAGGGCCTAACCCCACAACACCTTAGTTGCCGTTGTGCAAGCCTGACGCTTCAACGGAAACTACCCCGAGCCTACAAGATAAGTCACGCGAAAACTGATCCGACTCAGCGCTTAACCCTCGCCCACTGCAGCTCTGTCACGGCAACGCTGCTTGCCTTTCTCTCTCAGCGGAGGCTGCTTGAGCGCTAAAGGGGAACTCCTAAGCATCGCGACTCAGGGGCTCTTACTGGACCTCGGGCCGCTCACCTCCTGGCCTTGACCATGGCATCGCGACCTGGCATACCAGCGATGGCTGGAGCCTGCCTGGGGACCGGGACCTGTCAGCGTAGAGCACCAGGTCCTCATGAGGGAAGAAAGGGGGAGCCGAGCCTGGACAGGAGAAGCACCTCGCATCGATTCATACTAGGGATATAATATTTACAAAGGACATGGTCAGCGCCTTACATACCCCCGCGGGGCGGTACTTCGATTCCTCGCAGGGAACAGGAGGTGCTAATCCTAAGGAGCGCAAATTGCGTACGCCTCCGCCGAAGATGCCATCATCAACAATGGACCGTCAGGCACAGGCGCCAACCCCATCCAGATCAGTGGCGTCGGCGTCCTGACGAGCCCGCCCTGCTCCGAGCGCGACGCGAGCTCGGGGGCTCGTAGCTGTTGTCGCTCGTCTCCGGAGTCGCAAGAAGCTCGGCGGAGTCGCTGGACCCTCCAGCACCTTCGCTGCCACCAGAGGAGCTGCCGGGGAAGCGATGGACGGGCCTGGTCCTCGCCACTGCAGGGCCCCGACAGCCTTTCTCAGGGCAGCACAATAGCCGGCGTCCCTCCGCATCGAAGACCTTGAAGAACATTAGGGAAGCGCCATCGTACACGAGCTGGATCACGAGGGCGCCCCCCTGTCCGGCAAGCCTGGGCAATCTCGCCCCAGCCACGGGTCATGTAGACCTCGCCCGGAGCAACGACCTCGACCTCCGCTCCGGTCGCGGGGGTGCCGCAGTTAGCATGCTGCAGCCAGAGCTCCAGAGGTCCCCTCGGGGGGATCTCAAAGGCGAAGGAGGGAGGGAGGCGAATCCAAGACCGGGGATCCATGGCAGCGTGGAGCACAAGCTCGCGAGAGGAACCCTCGGTGTGGACTCCAAGAGGAACGACGCGCACCGCCGTAACCCGCCGGCGCCGACGATGCCACCGACGGTGACGCTCGGCGCCTTCTTCTCCAGGGCCCTCGATCCGAGCATAGAAGAGCAGCGGGAACCCCGGCGCTGGCCGCTCGTACCAGGGCCTCGATACCTCCTGCCGCGCACCCTCGTCTCGGCGGCAGAGGACTAACCGCTTCTTCGGCGGAAGCGTGTCAGGACCCTCTCGGGGGGCCTTTCCCTTCTCTTATGTGGAGAACCGGCGGATGGGTGCCATCAGCGTGAGACGGAGCAATGGCGAAGATGAAGAAGAGGAGGAGTAGCAGAGGAAGATGAACTGGAATGGCTCGCGCTGTTCCGTACTTAAAGCCGGAGGAGGCCAACCGTCGGCCTCCATCGCAGGTAATCATGACCTGGTTTTGCATGGAGGGACTTGTCAAGTCATGCGGTTGCCGATGCATCATGGGGAAGCGGAGACGCCCGCATCCAATCAACCGCCACGCGGCTCCCAAGGCCGCAGGCTGTTGGGGCCCGCGGCGCTTCGCACTTGCCCCTTCTCTTTTCTACTAAGACAAGTTCGGGCGCGCCTTGGGCCCGGGGGCTACTGTCGGCGTTCTGGGAATGGGGGTCCCCAGACTTGCCTACCTGCGTCCTGCGGTGTGGCTCAAGTGGGGGCCCAATGCAGCCCAGCTCCATCAGCTCAAGCACAAGACCCTCGCGAGGGGCCAAGCCTCACGGGGCGGACGACATGGAGCTTCCTCAGGAGCAGCCTCCGCAGGCAGGCTCGCGAGGAGGCGGAGAGATCAAGGCAGGGCACCTCCCGAGGGGCCGTGACGCAAGCCATGACGATCGGAGGCCATGCGGGTGCCAGGCGGGCGCCGGCCTGCGCAGTGTCCTTGTTTCCCTTTCAGTGCAAAGGGGGCAAGCACAAGACAAGGCATCAGGCAAGGGTTACTGTTTCGGTGCAACAAGACCAAGACCAGCAGAACGGCAGGACAGAGGTCATCATGGAGCCTAGGGCGGCGTCACCATCAGGACCTTTGGCAGCCAAAGACCAACTTTAGTCAGGATAAGTGTACCAGATGTTCCCCTTCAAAATGGCCAATTGTTGGCGCCCTTCCCACTCATTATTTGGGAAGAGGCCCAAGGCCTCCGCCTATAAATAGGACTAGCCACCCATAGGCTAGAGGCATCTAGAGATCGACCAGAGAGAGAGAGAGAAGCGACTGAACTCACCCTAGCAGTTCATCGCACCAGCTCAAGAACAGCCCCTCGCGAGGTTGTTCTCCCTTTGTACTGTTCATCATTAGCCCCTGAGGCAATCCACCACCCCCACACACTGGAGTAGGGTATTACAACACAATGGTGGCCTGAACCAGTATAAATCTCGTGTCCCTTGTGTGTTCATCTTTCTTGCTTAGATCTTTGCGAGACTTCGAGACGTGAGCTGGTAGGGGAGAGATCTTCGTGTGCACCCCAGTGTTCGAACCTCAAGGGTCTGCCGGAACCCGAAATCCGACAGAGTGCAAAGTAGCGGATAGAAGGATATTCTATACTTTTTATTCTAGCTTGTGTAACTCCTCTATCCTCATAATGCAATTATCAAATTCATACATGCATTGGCTAAGAGATTTATTATAAGGGATATCACCTTCATCAAACTTAATAAGAGAATTTACCTCTACCGCCTGTGGTGGTGTGCCAAGACCACGTATTTCTTCAATAGGTGGTAAATTCTTAACATCTTCAGCTTTAATACCTTTTTCCTTCATACATTTCTTCGGTTCTTGCATATCTTCAGGACTGAGAAAAAAGACACCCCTCTTATTCAGAGTGGTCTTAGGCGGTGGTTCAGGAAGTGTCCAACCATTATCATTCTTGAATATATTATTCAATAATTCTCTAGCTTGCTCAATAGCCCGTTCCCTGAAAACACAACCAACACAACTATCTAGGTAGTCCCTAGAAGCATCGGTTAGTCCATTATAGAAGATATCAAGTATTTCATTTTTCTTAAGAGGATGATCAGGCAATGCATTAAGTAATTGGAGAAGCCTCCCCCAAGCTTGTGGGAGACTCTCTTCTACAATCTACACAAAGTTAAATATTTCCTGTAAGGCAACTTGTTTCTTATGAGCAGGAAAATATTTTTTCGAGAAGTAATAAATCATATCCTCGGGACTACACACACAACCAGGAGAAAGAGTATTATACCAAGTCTTAGCATCACCTTTTAATGATAAAGGAAATAACTTAAGAATATAGTAATAACAAGTTTTTTCCTCATGAACAAATAGGTTGGCTATATCATTTAATTTATTGAGATGTGCCACAACAATTTCAGTTTTGTAGCCATGGAAAGGATCAAATTCAACCAAAGTACAACTCAAGATCGACAGAGAATTCATAATCCTTATCAGTAATAAAAATAGGTGAAGTAGCAAACTTGGGATCATATTTCATTCTAGCATTCAAAGATTTTTCTTTCAACTTGCATAGCAATTTCTTAAGATCATCTATATCCTTACAAGCAAGAAAGTCCTTAGCTACCTCTCCATCCATAACATAACCTTCAGGTTTCTCAGGCAATTCATACCTAGGAGCGCTATATGTGAATCATAATCTTTAGTTTCAATAATTTTATCAATTTTAGTAATTTTATTGGTTTCAGCATTCTCAATTTCTTTAGCTTTAGCAATTTGTTTATCAAGAAATTCACCTAGTGGCACAGTATTATCAAGCAAAGTACTAGCATCATCAATATCATCATTCCTAGCATCATGCATAGCAGAGGTGGCATCATCAACTACTTGCTACATATAAGAAATAATAGCAGGTCGTGGTGTTGCAAACCTACTTAAAACAGAAGGTGAATCAAGTGCAGAGCTAGATGGCAGTTCGTTACCTACCCTCGTTTTAGAGGGAACGATCTTGGTTCTATCATCCTTAAAATTCTTCATAGTGATCAACAAATATAAATCCCAAGTGACTCAAAAAATATAGCTGTGCTCCACGGCAATGGTGCCAGAAAAAAGGTCATGATAACCCACAAGTATAGGGGATCGCAATAGTTATCGAGGGTAGAGTATTCAACCCAAATGTATTGATTTGACACAAGGGGAGCCAAAGAATACTTGTAAGTATTAGCAGTCTAGTTGTCAATTCAACCATACCTGGAGACTGAATATCTGCAGCAAAGTGATCAGTAAAACAGTAGTATAATAATTTGATAGCAGTGGCAATAATAGTAATGGTAACAGTAAGTAGTAGCACCAGTTTTATAAGAGTAGTAACAGTAGTAATGGTAGTAGTAATTTAGGAAGAACAATATGTGAAAAACTTGTAGGCATTGGATCAGTGATGACATTGGATAATATTCATCATATAACAGTAATAGCCTAGAGCAATACAGAACTAGCTGCAATTCATCAATATAATGTAGGCATGTATTTCATAAATAGTCATACGTGCTTATGGAAAAGAACTTGCATGAGATATTTTGTCCTACCCTCCCGTGGCAGCGGGGTCCATAAGGAAACTAAGGGATATTAATGCCTCGTTTTAATAGAGAACTGGAACAAAGCATTAACACATAGTGAATACATGAACTCCTTAAACTATGGTAATCACCGGAAGGAATCCCGATTATTATCACCTTGGGGTATGCAGATCATAGCATGTAGCAAGTGCATATAACTTGCAAGATCGGATCAAGAACACAAATATATTGGTGAAAACATAAACAGTTCAGATCTGAAATCATGGCACTCGGGCCCAAGTGACGAGCATTAAGCATAGCAAAGTCATAGCAACATCAATCTCAGAACATAGTGGATACTAGGGATCAAGCCCTAAGAAAACTAACTCGATTACATGTTGAATCTCATCCAACCCATCACCGTCCAGCAAGCCTACGAAAGAATTACTCACTCCCAGCGGTGAGCATCTTGAAATTGGTGATGGAGGATGGTTGATGATGACGAAGACCGAAGATCGCCCTCTCCGAAGCCCCGAACGGACTCCATATCTGGCCTCCCGACGAAGAATAGGAGGTGGTGGCGGCTCCGTATCGTAAAATGCGATGAAACTTCCTCTACTATTTTTTTTCTCGGGAAACAGGAATTTATAGTATCCAGATTACGGTCAGTGGAGCCTTGTGGGCCCCACTAGCCACCAGGGCACACCAGGGGGGTGGCCCGCCCTGGTCCCTAGTGGGGAGCAGGGCCCCTCCCTCCAATGGGTCTTTGCGCCAATATTTTTCTTTTATTCCAAAATTATTCAACAAAAAGTTTCGTCCAATTCTGAGAACTTTAATTTTTGCACAAAACCAACACCATGGTAGTTCTGCTAAAAACAATGTTAGTTCGGGTTAGTTTCTTTCAAATTATGGAAATTAGAGTCCAAAACAAGAATTAAAGTGTTTGGAAAAGTAGATACAATGGAGACATATCAGATAGCTTCTGATTCTTGACGCCCAACGCCTTGCTCATGTATGCCACGGGATGGCCATCTTGGACGAGCACTGTGCCCATCTCGGTGTCACACGCATGTGTCTAGATGGCGAATGGGCGCTCAAAGTTGGGTAGAGCGAGGACTGATGTTTGCACGCTTGCTTGAGGAGCTCGAACACAGCTTGTTTGCGCTTGTCCCAATGGAATCCCTTCCTGGTCAAGAGCTGAGTAAGCGACTTGGCGAGGAGCCCGTAGTTGGTGATGAACTTGCGATAATAGCCGGTGAGCTCGAGAAACCCACACGGTTTGGTTGCATTGGTGGGCACGGGCCAGCCGCGCATCACGCTGGTCTTGTTCACATTGGTGGTGACTCCCTCATTGGAGATGACCTTGCCCATGTACTCGATGCTTGGCTGGGAAAAAATGCACTTGGAGGCCTTGGCATATAGATCATGTTGGCGTAGCATGGAGAGTACAAGCCGCAAATGTTCTTCATGTTCCTGTTGGTCAACACTGAAGACCAGGATATCGTCTAGAAAGATGATCACAAACTTATGGGTGTACTTGGAGAAAATGGAGTTCATCAGGCATTGAAAGGTGGCCGGCACATTGCAGTGCCCGAATGGCATAACCCGAAAGTGAAAATGCCCGTGATGGGGTTTGAAGGCAGTTTTTTCCTCGTCCTCTTCGCGCATGCGAATTTGGTGATAGACGGAGCGGAGATCGATCTTGGAGAAGTATGTGGCGGCCGTGAGCTCGTCGAGGAACTTATCCACGACCGGTAAGGGAAATTTGTTCTTCATCGTGACTTTGTTCAAGTGACGAAAATCAATGGAAAAGCGCGAACTACCATCATTATTCTTCACAAGCAGGAATGGGGCGGCATAGGGGCTCATGCTTTGCACAATCACACCGGCATCGAGCATGTCACACACTTGCTGTGCAATCTCATCTTTTTGTGCAGGGGAGTACCAGTATGGTCTTGTGTTAATGGGTGCTGCCCCAGGCTTAAGGTTGAGATCGTGGTCATACTGACAGTGCGGGGGGAGGGCCGTCAACTCTGCAAACACGTCCTCAAACTCATAGAGCACCTTCTGATTGTTTGGTGGTACAAGTGTTGTTGCCGCTTATTTTCCACTCAAGTCACTCTACCGAGTACCGCGGTCCAGATATCATTGGTGACCTCCATCTGATGTAGTTCCTAAGCATCCAGTTCCGATATGCGAGGGAGATCAGAAGGTTTGATCCCCCTGCAAGTGCACCCACTTCCCTTCAGTTTGAAATGATATCGTTTTCTCAAGCCAGTGACAGGTCATGGGGATATGCACCGCTACCCAATCCATGCTTAACACCCCATCGTATGCACTAAACTCAAGCACTCGCAAATCGGTGTGAAAGGTGTGTCCGTGCCAAGCTAGTTGCCTTGGCATGGAGTCACAGCGCAAACACTAGTCCTTGGCCATGCGTATGGATACCGGCGGTAGTGCTTTAGTGGAGACAGACATAAGAGTAGCAAACACCTGACTGATGAAACTATGGGTGCTCCCTGAGTCCACTAGTAAGAGCATGACTTGATCGCCAACCTAGGTACGCAGACACATTGTGGACAGGGCCTCGTCACCAGATAGGGCATACTGGGAGAGTGTGCAGCATGCTGGCTCCTGGGCTGCTGGGGTATCGAGCATCTGAAGTGCGTGCACCATGTCATCCGAGAGGATTTCCCCATAGCCGCCGACCTCAATCATAAGAACTTGACTGGTGTGCTTGCACTGATGTTCCCGACTGTATTTGTTGCCAGACAGAAACATAGGCCATTGGCATGCCTGAAATGCCGTAACTGCCGCTCTCAGCCATAATCATCACCACCGGGTCGTGGTGGCAGACCGACGCGAACTGGTATTCGAGCCGACAAGGCTGGTGGTGGATTGCCCCCTAGTGCAGTGCGGTGGCGTAGTACTCATTGTTTCTCCAGTTCCTCTTCTTGAATTCCGGCGAACACCTCTACGCAAGTAATGTTGGTTGGTGACTGTAGCCGGACACCCAACTGGAGTTCGTCCTTCAACCCAAGTAGAAATTGAGAGATGAAACATTGGGGCTCAGTGATGGGTCGAGTGACATGAGATGGTACATGGATATTTCAAACTGTTGGCGATACTCTTGCACTATTCGTGTCTGCCGCAATTGCATGAAAGGATGCACTTGGACCTCGAAGTCCTCGGGCTCAAATTCTTCCTCAACCGTAGCTCAAAAGGTTGGCCAAGTGAGTCTGGGATGTGTCTGATGGAATGCCTGCAGCCAAACCGCTGCAAGCCCCTCCATGTACGGTGAAGCTGTGGTGACCCAGTTGTGCTGCGGCACTTGATACATCTCGAAGTATGAGGTACAACGCTCTAGCAAAATCCGCGGTGCATCGCCTTCGAACTGGGAAATTCATGTTTCAGAGGTTTAAAAGTGTACTCATTGGTGTGGCCTTACTCTGGCATCGTTGGCATGCGCGGGGAAGCAGAGGCGGGCCGTGATTCACCAGATAGGCGAATGGCAGCTGGGTCGTGCCCTCGTTGTAGAGCAGAAGTGGTGGCATGGGGCGAAAGGACGAAGGGGTGGTACTTCGGGAGAATCGATGACTAGTGGCATAGGTGGCGCCTAGGTGGAGGATCCCATGGTCGCCATGACCCCGGAGGCAGAGAACACGCTGGCGGCGGCCGTTGCGTCTGGATCGATGACCGATGTTGACTTGCGGGCCTTGTCCACATCTGCTTGGGTGAGGTCAATTTGCTTGGACAATTTTTTGAGCTCATGAGGCACCTGCTCGTTGAAGGCGAGTTGCACCTGGAAACGCTCATCTGTGGTGGTCTGGCTGGCATCAGGACGACGTATGACTGACTCGAGCAGGTTCTAGAGCTTATCGGTGGTCTCCGTCATCGCGGCAAGGACATGTCGGGTCTAGATCGAGGGTTTGTTGGATGACACTGTCGTTTCACTCCAAAGCGGATCGAACCCCATGTAAGATTTTGCGTGAATTCACCAGGGTGAATCGCACCTGACCCGGTGGAATTTTTCCGATCCGAGCAGGAGGATGTGGGGCGACGGCGGCGTGAAGGTGGGGAGAAAATTCCTGGCTCTGATTACCAACTGTAATGCCCGACTGGGGAGGATCAGGGAGAGGGAGAGGATCGGGATGAGGAAGGGAGAGGTTTGGTGAGAGGAGGCAGGAGAGGGGAGAGGATCAATTCACTTTCTTATTCATCATGAACCCTAACAGTGGGAACAACTTTCTTAGTCTCACACACACATACACATCCTCCCAACAAGGGCTCACTCGTATTACGTGGGCTTGGACCCAGAGGCTCTCGGGCTATGGCCCAACTTTACTTGTAGCTTCACCGTTCGTGCGCTCACTGTCCGCTGCAGGTTCAGGCCATGCACCCTAAACAACAAGCATGGCACCCATGTGTGGCGTACTACTTATGCACATACAGATCTTTTGCGACACATTTTCGGAAAATGGGGTTGGACGGTGGAGTAACAACGGTGCTAATGTCAAATCATCCCACCTCCAATCACGTGGGTGAACACATGTACCTATGCATGTCACAACATCACCAAGTGAATACCTTGAGCAGCAGTGAAATGACGGTTATTTGTTCCCGGAGGCGAGGAGCCAAGGACACTTCATTGAGTATTTAATTTGCATGCATACCTTGTTAGGTGAGGTATTTTTTTGTGTGGAATAGACACTATGGTACCCCTTGCATTGTAAAAGGAGGGCCGAGCTACTGTAAAAGGGTTGGATACTTGGTAGAACCTAGGGAGGAGCAACACTACACTTCCCGTTCCAGGGGGGATTTGTAGCTCTCTATCCACCAAATAAACGACACAGAAACTAGGAGTAGGGTGTTATGCAACCATGCGGCCTAACCCTGGGTAGATCATAGTGTCTTTCTACTCTTTTCTCGTTGAGATAGATCCACGCCTTGCACCCCGTCTATGAATCGACAAGGGACGCCTCCAATCCTTGGTGTCTTGATTGTGTTCTGCACACGCATGAAGACACCCGGTTACACTCTAAAGCCTTGAGTATCCACAAATCTAGGCATCATGTCCTTGTTTCCTAGCTTCCAACCTTCACTCACTCTTGATCTAACACGTGTCAATCCCCACACACACCCATGCATCCTCCACTAACGGTACAACCAACTAGTTGTGTCCTTATTTGTATTGCCATAATCAACACTATACATTTTATACTTCCCAAATATAATGTTTATATGTTGACAATCGAGTCATAAGAAAATATGACCTACTAAGTAGTAATATGTGGCCTTGTGCCATTGATCAAAACAAAAATATGGTCAACAATTAGGTGGCAACTGTCTGAGGTTGTTGAAAATCCATATGCACATGTCAACAACTTTGGTAAGTATAATTTAAATGTTAACTTTATTAAGGTTCAAAAATTTGGTAGTTCATATCTTCTTTCAAAACGACTACATGCAGACAAAGCGACATCTTGTAGATACAATATTGAAACTGTATCCTACAAGTAGAAATTAAATGTCTACATTATTATACTCCATAAAATTGTTGATTCATGTCTTTTAGAACCACTTGCAAGCAGATATAGCCACATCTTCTAGATATAATATAATAATTGCAACATGCATATCTTCTAGATAGAATGACATATCTTATCATTAAGTTTTTTCAGGTCTCGTCTTTCTAGGCTATAAGATACGGCGTAGCCTATCTGGGTGTGCATCTACTCGCTTAATTGATTTCATAACTATTCATTCTTGAAGACATGGGAGTCATCAAAATGCTAAGCCTATTATGCCTGCTACTGCTCATGCCACTTCTTTTAGTTCTTGGTAAAGGTTGTTTGAAAATTTCAGATAAACAAGGATCTTCCTTCATGCAATATTTTACATTTCCAAGTCATATGTGATATTCATACTCCAGGCTACTTCTTTCTTTCTTTCTTGTTTCTTCGTGGAAGATTGTAGGATCTAATTTTTTGTGCTCCATATCGTGTGGTTGTTTTGTAGGCTTGGAAGCCAAGACTTGCGTTGAACATAGCAGGACCTATCATACTATATCATGCAAGGTGGATCCATGTGTTGAGGCCTGCCACAAGGAGGGATTTACTTATGGGTTCTGCTCCCCCTACCCCCTTATAATAGTTTGTTTCTGCGTAAAAAAATGTTGAATAAAAATCATGCTGCGACTATCATAGGATATGTGATGTAACAAATAATAAGGTTATGTAGTATGATGAATTGAGAATGGGCAATGACAGAAGTTGAGTGTCTACCAAATATTCCTTACCTTTTGGCTTAAAGTACAAATAGGACTACTCACAATGCAGGCACATCAAACATATGCCGCAATGCTAAAAAATCACATGCTAGAAATGTGAGATGTGGTTACGCTGATTACCATACACCTACAAAAAAAATTCCCTAACATCTGCTCTAGCGTATGTCCTTCCCTTTGGTGATGCTTGTTAAAAATATGGCCTATAAGCAATAATAAAGTTGCTATTCTTCAATTTCCATGCTCATAATTAATTTTATCTTGTTGTGTTATAAACGCAATGGTTCTTAAATATGGGATTCGTAGGAAAATCCAGTGGCATGTGTGAAAAGATAAACACCAATCAGATCCCCAGTGTCAGTGTCACAGATAATGGGTACCCGCTGAACACTCCAGCATGTGGGTCGTGCCGACTCATTAATTACCGGGAGTATGGCGAGACGTCAATAGAACCTGAAGCTCGTACAAGACCCCTCTCAATGGATTCAAGTAAGGCAAGGCTCTGGAAGCCTTCCAGTTACATATCGAAAAGCATCACCCTTGCATTGACTCCAACGAGGAGAGCATCAAGGCATCCGCGCCCATCCCGTGAATGCCCGATGAATGGGATTCCGCGAAGAGGTCGTTGATAACCCACAAGTATAGGGTATCAATTGTAGCCTCTATCGATAAGTAAGAGTGTCGATCCCAACGAGGAGCTAAAGGTAGAACAAGTATTCCCTTAAGTTCTATCGACCACCGATACACTCTATGCACGCTTAACATTCACTTTACCTAGAACAAGTATGAAACTAGAAGTACTTTGTAGGTGTTGTTGGATAGGTTTGCAAGAATATAAAGAGCACATAAATATAAACTAGGGGCTGTTTAGATAAAGAAGCAATAAAGTTAGTATAGCGAGTGTGGAAAAGTGGTGGTAGGAGTTGCAAAATTGTCCCTAAGCAATTGACTACTTTACTATACCGATAGCAAGTTTTATGTGGGAGAGGCCACTGCTAGCATGTCATCCTTGACATGGAATTCTATGCACTTATGATTGGAACTATTAGCAAGCATCCGCAACTACTAACGTTCATTAAGGTAAAACCCAACCATAACATTAAGATATATTGGTCCCCCTTCAATCCTGTATGCATTAATTTCTATACAAGGTTGAAGCTTCTGTCACTCTTGCCCTCCAATACATAGTCCTATCAACATACCACTAACCCTATGGTGTGATCCACGCGCGCGCTCATATGATGGGCACCAAAGGATAACAACATAACTGCAAGCAAATTAAACCAATCATAGCAATTCACCAATTACCGAAAGGACAACGAAAATCTACTCAGGCATCATAGGATGGCAACACATCATTGGATAATAATATGAAGCATAAAGCACCATGTTCAAGTAAAGGGTACAGCGAGTTGCGGGAGAGTGGACCGCTATAGATAGATGGGGGAAGGTGATGGAGATGTTGGTGAAGATGACAGAGGTGTTGGTGTAGATCGCGGTGATGATGATGGCCCCGACGGCGTGCCAGCGCCACCGGAAGCGAGGGGGAGAGAGCCCCCCTTCTTCTTCTTCTTGTTCCTTGACCTTCTCCCTAGATGGGAGAAGGGTTTCCCATCTGGTCCATGGTCTCCATGGCGTGGGAGGGGCGAGAGCCCCTCCGAGATTGGATCTGGCTCTCTATCTCTCTCTGTTTCTGCGTTCTTGATTCCGCCCTTTCACCGTTTCTTATATTCCGTAACTCCGACTGGATTGAAACTTTCAATACGATTTGTTTCTGGATAATAGCTTTCTTGCGGTGAAATAAGGGCAAAAACCGCCTTACGGGGTGTCCACAAGGGTCAGGGGCGCGCCCCCTGCCTCGTGGGCCCCTTGAGCATCGTCTCATGTTGATTCTTCTTCCCAAAATTCATAAATATTCCAAAAAAAATCCGTCCGTTTTTATCCCGTTTGGACTCCGTTTGATATGGATTTTCCGCGAAACAAAAAACATGCAACAAACAGGAACTGGCACCGGGCACTGGATCAATATGTTAGTTCCAAAAATAATATAAAAAGTTGCCAACAGTATGCAAAAGTTGTAGAGTATTGGCATGGAACAATCAAAAATTATAGATACAACAGAGATGTATCAGCATCCCCAAGCTTAATTCCTGCTCGTCCTCGAGTAGGTAGATGATAAAAAAGTAATTTTTGATGTGCAATGCTACCTAGCATAATCTTGATCATGTAATCTAATCATGGCATGAATACTAAGACACAAGTGATTCAAAGCAATAGTCTATCATTTGACATAAAAGAATTTAATACTCGGGCATCCCAACAAACAATCATGTCTTTCAAAATATCAATGCTGAACGCTATCCCTAAAAAATCATATAGTCGTGTATGCTCCCTTTTCTTAACACAAGGTACCCCTCATGCCCATCCCGCTGTCAGCCAAGCAATTGGTTCATACTTTTTAACGTGCTTCAGCTTTTTCAACCCTCACGCAATACATGAGCGCAAGCCATGGATATAGCACTACAAGTGGAATAGAGTATGATGGTGGAGGTTGTGTGGAGAAGAAAAAAGGGGAGAAAGTCTCACATTGACGCGGCTAATCAACGGGCTATGGAGATGCCCATCAATTGATGTCAATGGGGGGAGTAGGGATTGCCATGCAACGGATGCACTGGAGCTATAAGTGTATGAAAGCTCAAACAGAAACTAAGTGGGTATGCACCCAACTTGCTTGCTCATGAAGACCTCGGGCATTTGAGGAAGCCCATCATCGGAATATACAAGCCAAGTTCTATAATGAAAATTCCCACTAGTATATGAAAGTGATAACTCAAGACTCTCTATATGAAGAACATGGTGCTATTTTGAAGCACAAGTGTGGTAAAAGGATAGTAACATTGCCCCTTCTCTCTTTTTCTCTCGTTTTTTTTTATTTTATTTTTTTTGGTGGGCTTCTTTGGCCTCTTTTTTCTATTTGGGCTTCTTTGGCCTCTTTGATTTTTTATAAAGTCTAGAGACTCATCCCAACTTGTGAGGGAATCATTCCTTTCCTCACTGGGGCAATGCTCTAATAATGACGATCATCACACTTTTATTTACTTACAACTTATTATTACAACTCGATACTAGGACAAAAATATGACTCTATATGAATGCCTCCAGCGGTGTACCGGGATGTGCAATGATCTAGCATAGCAATGACATCAAAAAAATGGACAAGCCATGAAAACATCATGCTAGTTATCTTACGATCATGCAAAGCAATATGACAATGAATGCTCAAGTCATGTATATAATGATGATGGAAGTTGCATGGCAATATATCTCGGAATGGCTATGGAAATGCCATGATAGATAGGTATGGTGGCTGTTTTGAGGAAGATATAAGGAGGCTAATGTGTGATAGAGCTTACCGTATCACAGGGTTTGGATGCACCGGCGAAGTTTGCACCAACTCTCAAGGTGAGAAAGGGCAATGCACGGTACCGAAGAGGCTAGCAAATTGCGGAAAGGTAAGCGTGTGTATAATCCATGGACTCACATTAGTCATAAAGAAATCATATACTTATTGCAAAAGTTTAATGACCCTCGAAGCAAAGTACTACTACGCATGCTCCTAGGGGGGAGGTTGGTAGGAGTTAACCATCGCGCCCCCCGACCTACACGCAAAGATAAACAATCAAAATACAATGTGTGCCAATTTGGTTACATAGTTAGGAGACCATACGTGGATGCTTCGGGAATCACAAACCTTAACACCAATATTCTTAGTAAACACAACCATTTACTAGAACCTCCCACATATTATCACCTCTATATCACAAAACTATTGCAAGGAATCAAACATATCATATTCAGTGATCTACAAGTTTTATGTAGGATTTTATGACTAACCATGTGAATGACCAATTCTTGTCATCTCTCTAAATAGATATAAGTGAAGCAGGAGAGTTTATTCTTTCTACAAAAGATATGCCCACACTCTAACAAATATAATTGAAGCAAAAGAGCATTCTACAAATGGCGGTTTTCTATGTGAAGAGAAACAGGCAATCCAAACTTCAAAAGATATAAGTGAAGCACATGAAGCATTCTATAAAGCCATACTCAAAAGATTTAAGTGAAGTGCAAAGAGCATTATATAAATCAACCAAGGACTATATCATACCATCATGGTGCATAAAATAAAAGTGAAAACTAAATGCAAAATATGCTCCAAGATTTGCACATATCGCATGAATGAAACGAATCCGAAAACATACCTATACTTGTTGAAGAAAGATGGGATGCCTTCCGGGGCATCCCCAAGCTTAGACGCTTGACTCTCCTTGAATATTCACTTGGGTTGGCTTTGGCATCCCCAAGCTTGAGCTCTTGCCTCTCCTCCTTTTCCTCATATCGAGACCTCCTCGAACTTCGAACACTTCATCCACACAAAACTTGAACAGAAAACTCGATAAGATCTGTTAGTATAATAAAGCAAATCACTACTCTAAGTACTGTTGAAAACCAATTAATATTTTGTTTTTCATTGTATCTACTGTAATATAACTTTTCCATGGCTTAATCCACTAATAGAAATTGATAGTTTCATCAAAACAAGCAAACTATGCATCAAAAACAGAATCTGTCTTAAACAGGACAGTCTGTAGTAATCTGGACATTAACCATACTTCTGTTACCCCAAAAATTCTGCCAAAATTAGGAAAAATAAACCATTTGTGTATAAAGACAGAGCAAAAAGTTTTAGAACAGTTTGATGTTCCAGTAAAAAATGTAAAATCGCGCACTACAGCCAAAGTTTCTGTCCTGCACCGCACAAACCAACAAGCAATGTAAACATCCTAAAGGCAAACCTTGGCACATTATTTTTATTTTTAAACTTTGTAAAAGCACATAACAGAAATAAATGACTCTCTAAAACTTCCGGGTTGTCTCCCTGGCAGCGCTTTCTTTAAAGCCATTAAGCTAGGCATATAGTGCTCAAGTAATGGATCCACCCGGATCCCAAGGTATATCAAAGCCAATTTTAATTAACAATGATTTTTAATTTAGTAGTGAGCACAAAGTAACATATATCATGCAACAAAGAACTCTAACTCTCTTCCTATGCATCGACGTGTCATAAAAGAACAATTCATGCACACATAGTAAAGGCCAATGCATAGTATAAGCAGTTTCTTGCAATTTTATCATATTGGAAACATAGAGAGGTGTAGATGTAGTTCCTCTCTCATAATAATTGCAAGTAGGAGCAGCAAGCACATGCATATTATATCTATCAAAATCATCATGTGTAGTAGTGAAATGCAACCCATCAATATAATCCTTAATAAGGGCAAACTTCTCCGATATAGTGTAGTCGGGAGACTTCAAAAAGATAATAGGACTATCATGCGTGGGTGCAATAGCAACAATTTCATGTTTAACATAAGGAACTATAGCAGGTTCATCTCCATAAGCATAATTCATATTGGCATCTTGTCCACAAGCATAGCAAGCATCATCAAAAAGGGATATTTCAAAAGAATCAATGGGATCATAACAATCATCCTTCGGTAAGCACGAAGGGGAATTAAACAATGTATGAGTTGAAGAGTTAATCTCATTAGAAGGTGGGCACGGGTAGCTGATCCACTCTTCCTCCTTTTGTTCTTCGCTCTCCTCATCATCTTTTTCATCCAATGAGCTCACAGTTTCATCAATTCCTTCTTCCGTAGACTCCTGCAAGATATTAGTCTCTTCTTGGAGAGCGGAGGAGTCCTCAATATATGGTTTAAAATAGGCATTAGAAGCATAATTATCATATAACAATATTTAAGTATGGCAAAATTTTCAGATTTGTAAAGAGTAGCATCATACTTTCTAATCAAAGAAGCAATTTCATAAGCACCCTTAAAAGCAACAAATTCTTCAATTTTTTCAACATCATAGTAATTATAAACACCCTTAGCATACGAAGATACGATTCCATTATCACTAAACTCACATTGCTAGCGAAGGTGTTTCTTAGGGTCTTCAGAACAACAAGTAAAATCATATATTTCACATAAATTCCAAGCATAGCATTGTAAACGATGAATTTGATCCAATAAAAGTTTCCCTTTTACAGATATGCGGTGTCGCACATAACAAGCATGCTCATCTAAAGATTTTCCCTCAACTAAGCTAGTTGGGGTTTCAGCACGAGCACATAGGGATCGAAGATGATCCAAGTAAAAAGCTTCAGGAGTGTGATAGATTTTGAGTAGTTCTTCAACCATTGGTGTAGTAGGTATGACTAATTATTTTGGTATTTTGCATTTCCTACCCATAACTAAAGATAGAAAACAACTAAGAATAGCAAATAAAAGTTACTTAGTGATATAGCAAACAAGCACCCATGAGAATATTTACCTCACGCTATAACTCCCCAGCAACGGCGCCAAAAAAAGGTCTTGATAACCCACAAGTATGGGGGATCAATTATAGCCTCTTTCGATAAGTAAGAGTGTCGAACCCAACGAGGAGCTAAAGGTAGAACAAGTATTCCCTCAGGTTCTATCGACCACCGGTACAACTCTACGCACGGTTAACGTTCACTTTACCTAGAACAAGTATGAAACTAGAAGTACTTTGTAGGTGTTGTTGGATAGGTTTGCAAGAATATAAAGAGCACGTAAATATAAACTAGGGGCTGTTTTGATAAAGAAGCAATAAAGTTAGTATAGTGATTGTGGAAAAGTGGTGGTAAGAGTTGCGAAATTGTCCCTAAGCAATTGATTACTTTACTAGACCGATAGCAAGTTTTATGTGGGAGAGGCCACTGCTAGCATGTCATCCCTGACTTGGAAATCTATGCACATATGATTGGAACTATTAGCATGTATCCGTAACTACTAATGTTCATTAAGGTAAAACCCAACCATAACATTAAGATATATTGGTCCCCCTTCAATCCCATATGCATCAATTTCTATGCTAGGTTGAAGCTTCTGTCACTTTCCCTCCAATACATAGTCCTATCAACATACCACTAACCCTATGGTGTGATCCACGCGCGCGCTCATTTGATGGGCACCAAAGGACAGCAACATAACCACAAGCAAATTAAACCAATCATAGCAATTCACCAATTACCGAAAGGACAACGAAAATCTACTCAGACATCATAGGATGGCAACACATCATTGGATAGTAATATGAAGCATAAAGCGCCATGTTCAATTAGAGGGTACAGCGGATTGCGGGAGAGTGGAACACTATAGATAGATGGGGGAAGGTGATTAAGGGAGTCCTGGATAAGGGGGTCCTCGGACAGTCGGACTATATGCTTATGCCGGACTGTTGAACTATGAAGATACAAGATTGAAGACTTCATCTCGTGTCCGGGTGGGACTCTCCTTTGCGTGGAAGGCAAGCTTGGAAATTCGAATATATACATTCCCTTCTCTGTAACCGACTCTGTGTAACCCTAGCCCCCTCCGGTGTCTATATAAACCGGAGGGTTTAGTCCGTAGGACCACAACAATCATAATCATAGGCTAGCTTCTAGGGTTTAGCCTCTACTATCTCGTGGTAGATCAACTCTTGTAATACTCATATCATCAAGATCAATCAAGCAGGAAGTAGGGTATTACCTCCATGGAGAGGGCCCGAACCTGGGTAAACATCGTGTCCCCCACCTTCTGTTACCATTAGCCTTAGACGCACAGTTTGGTACCCCCTACCCGAGATCCACCGGTGTTGACACCGACATTGGTGCTTTCATTGAGAGTTCCACTGTGTCGTCACCGTAAGGCTTGATGGCCCCTTCGATCATCTACAATGATGTGGTCCAGGGTGAGGTTTTCCTCCCCGGACAGATCTTCGTATTCGGCGGCTTCGCACTGCGGGCCAACTCGCTTGGCCATCTGGAGGAGGTCGATAGCTATGCCCCTGGCCATCAGGTCAGGTTTGGATGCCTGAATTACACTCCTGACATCCAGGAGACTGATCTTCGACGGATTCGAGCCCATGATAGGTGCACCCTATAGTCGCGATGAGCGTGACCTAGATCTGGCATCGGACGGTGTTTAGGAGATCACACCTGGAGCTGCATTGGCTTTAAATCCAGTGCAGATCGTGCCATCCAAGGACGGGAGGATGGACCCCGCCGCGGAGGCCGCACACTCAGCGGCGATAGAGCTGAACACAGCTTTCATTTCCAATGATGTCTGTGTCATCGGACCCTTGGACTCGTCTCCGGCTATAGCCTATGAACCGCGTGCATCCGTGCCCATCGGATCTAACTAGGCACTGATCAGGGAGTTTAGCTCCGCGGATATCTTTCAGCACTCACCCTTGGGCGACGTGCTAAACCCATTAAAATCTCTCTCCCTATCAGGAGACTCCTGGCCGAACTCTGTCCGGCTTAAGTGGGAAGCGGACGACGAAGGAATTCGTTACGCACCCACCACCCACTTAATAGCCACTGCTGACGACTCAACCGACATGCTTGATTTCGACTCCGAAGACATCGATGGCATGGACGACGATACCGGGGTAGAACAGGAACCACCGCCCACAAGGCGCTAGACAGCCACCTCATCATATGACATATACATGGTGTACACACCCAAAGAAAACAATGGCGAGGAGAAGAAGGATGCAACGACTTCTGAGAAGCAGCCAAAGCGCCAACGTTAGCGGCGCCGCTCTAAACCCCCGCCATAGCAAAAATAGCAACACTGGTACAAGAAAGAATAACACCCCGGACGATGCGGAAGACAACCACAACCCCGCAGACCCAGCGATGAAGTAGGAAGGGCAAGGAGACGGCGAACACAGTCCGGGGCCGTTGTCCGCTCACAGGGATGCCGAAGACAAAGCTTATAAACCTGTCTCCGGAGAGGAGAACAGTCCGGACGACGATGCACACATCATCCCGGAAAAGCACTTGGAACAAGAACACCTCCAGAAAAGACTTATTGCCACCGCGAGGAGCATGAAGAAGCAGAAGCAACGGCTTAAAGCCACGCAGGATACGCTCAACCACAGATGGAACAAAGATACGGCGGTGATCGCCACACAAAGAGCTACCCAAAACACAAGTTGCTGCCCGAATTCGACGACGAGGCTATCGCGCCCATTCCGCCAAAAACAATACATCCGATCTGCCAGACCGACCACCCCGTGGCCGAGACAAAGCGGCTAATGACACCGCACACAAGCCAGCACGCGATCTACGTGAGCACCTGGACAAAAGAGCCGGTATGACCATGTCCATCTATGGATCTAGGAAACGCGGTCCTATGCAGGATCACGGCCACCAAACCGACTATACTGATCGACTACCAGCTCGGAATCAACAGCGAACACTACAGCCGTCGGACACACGCCACGACACATCCAGGTACAGGGGCGCCGCACACCCCCTGTGCTTCATCGATGAGGTGCTGGATCATGAATTTCCAGATGGGTTTAAACCCGTAAACATCGAGGCATATGACGGAATGACAGACCATGCAGTCTGGATTGAGGACTTTATTCTTCTCATCCGTATGGCTCGCGGAGACGATCTCCACGCCATCAAATACCTGATCCTCAAGTTGAAAGGACCAGCTCGGCACTGGTTGAAAAGCCTTCCCGAAAATTCCATTGGAAGCTGGGAGGAACTCGAGGATGCTTTCAGGGCTAATTTTCAAGGGACATATGTCCGACCTCCGGATACAGACGATTTAAGTCACATAATTCAACAACCCGGAGAGTCAGCCCGTAAGCTTTGGAACAGATTTTTCACCAAGAAGAATCAAATTGTTGACTGTCCGGATGCCGAAGCCCTAGCAGCTTTCAAACACAGTGTCTGGGACGAATGGCTTGCCAGACACCTCGGCCAGGATATGCCAAGGACAATGGCAGCCCTAGCAACTCTTATGACTTGCTTTTGCGCGGGCGAGGACAGTTGGTTTGCCCGAAGCGGCACCAGCGATCCAGGCATGTCCGATATAAGGGATGGCAATGGAAAATCGCGACGCAATAAAAACAAGCGTCAAAATAATGAATCCAGCCTAGATAACACAGAGGTAAACGCTGGATTCAAGGGCCCTAGACCCGGTCAACGGAAAAAGCCATTTAAAGGCAGCAGAGATGGACTGTCCAGCCTAAATAAAATTCTAGACAGGTCCTGTCGGATTCATGGCACCCCCGAGAAACCTGCAAATCACACCAACAGAGAGTGCTGGGTCTTCAAGCAGGCCGGCAAGCTAAACACCTAACACAAGGGGAGGGAGCCGCCAAGTGAAGATGAGGACGAACCTCGCCAGTCGAACACTGGGGGACAGAAAAAATTTCCACCGGATGTCAAAACAGTGAACATTATCTACGCCACCCACATACCAAAGACGAAGCGCAAATGTGCACTCCGAGACGTGTACGCTATAGAACCATTCACCCCCAATTTCAATCCATGGTCGGCCTGCCTGATCACTTTCAATTGCAGGGACCATCCGACTAGTATTCGGCATGGAGGATCGGCTGCCTTGGAGCTCGACCCAATAATTGACGGATACCATCTCACCTGAGTCCTCATGGACGGCGGTAGTAGTCTTAATCCGATATATCAGGACACTGTTTGCAAAATGGGGATAGACCCGTCAAGATGTTGGAAATATGCCCTAGAGGCAATAATAAAAGTATTATTATATTTCAATGTTCATGATAAATGTCTTTTATTCATGCTATAACTGTATTATCCGGAAATCGTAATACACGTGTGAATACTTAGACCACAATATGTCCCTGGTGAGCCTCTAGTTGACCAGCTCGTTGTGATCAACAGATAGTCATGGTTTCCTGACTATGGACATTGGATGTCATTGATAACGGGATCACATCATTAGGAGAATGATGTGATGGACAAGACCCAATCCTAAGCATAGCATAAAAGATCGTGTAGTTCGTTTTGCTAGAGCTTTGCCAGTGTCAAGTATCTCTTCCTTCGACCATGAGATCGTGTAACTCCCGGATACCATAAGAGTGCCTTGGGTGTATCAAACGTCACAACGTAACTGGGTGACTATAAAGGTGCATTACAGGTATCTCCGAAAGTAGCTGTTGGGTTGACACGGATCGAGACTGGGATTTGTCACTCCGTATGACGGAGAGGTATCTCTGGGCCCACTCGGTAATGCATCATCATAATGAGCTCAATTTGACCAAGGTGTTGGACACGGGATCATGCATTACGGTACGAGTAAAGTGACTTGCCGGTAACAAGACTGAACAAGGTATTGGGATACCGACGATCGAGTCTCGGGCAAGTAACGTACCGATTGACAAAGGGAATTGCATACAGGGTTTGATCGAATCCTCGACATAGTGGTTCATCCGATGACAACATCGAGGAGCATGTGGGAGCCATCATGGGTATCCAGATCCCGCTGTTGGTTATTGACTGAGAGCGTCTCGGTCATGTTTGCATGTCTCCCGAACCCGTAGGGTCTACACACTTAAGGTTCGGTGACGCTAGGGTTATTAGGAAGACTAGTATGTGACTACCGAATGTTGTTCGGAGTCCCGGATGGGATCCTGGACGTCACGAGGAGATCCGAAAGGGTCCGGAGGTAAAGATTTATATATGGGATGTTGTCAAACGGACACCGGGAAGTTTCGGGGTCATACCGGTATTGTACCGGGGCCACCGGAAGGGTTCCGGGGGTCCACCGGGAGGGGCCACCCCTCCCGGGGGGCCACATGGGCTGCGTGGGGCAGGGAGCCAGCCCCTGGTGGGCTGGATGCACCCCCCTCCCTTGGGCCCATGCGCCTAGGGTTGAGGGGGAACCCTAGAGGGGGCGCCCCCCTTGGCTTGGGGGGCAAGCCACCCTCTCCCCTCTCCCCTAGGCCGCTGCACCCCCCCCTAGATGGGTTCTAGGGGGCCGGTCCCCTTCTCCCTTCCCCCTATAAATAGAGGGGTGAGGGGAGGGCAGCCGGACCACCCTCCAAGGCGCAGCCCTCCCCTCCCCAACACCTCTCCTCCTCCGTTGTGCGCTTGGCGAAGCCCTGTCGGAGTACTGCCTCTCCACCATCACCACGCCGTCGTGCTGCCGGTGGAGCTTTCTTCCTCAACCTCTCCTTCCCCCTTGCTGGATCAAGAAGGAGGAGACGTCTCCCGTCCCGTACGTGTGTTGAACGCGGAGGTGCTGTCCGTTCAGCACTTGGTCATCGGTGATTCGAATCACGTCGAGTACGACTACATCATCACCTTGCGAGCTTCCGCACGCGATCTACAAGTGGTATGTAGATGCAAAATCTCTCCCTTGACTCGTTGCTTAGATGAACTCATAGATGGATCTTGGTGAAACCGTAGGAAAAAATTTAATTTTCTGTAACGTTCCCCAACAGTGGCATCATGAGCTAGGTCTATGCGTAGTTCTCTTTGCACGAGTAGAACACAATTTTGTTGTGGGCGTAGATTTTGTCATCTTACTTGCCTCTACTAGTCTTTTCTTGCTCAAACGGTATTGTGGGATGAAGCGGCCCGGACCAACCTTACACGTACGCTTACGTGAGACCGGTTCCACCGACTGACATGCACTAGTTGCATAAGGTGGCTGGCGGGTGTCTGTCTCTCCCACTTTAGTTGGAGCGGAATCGATGAACAGGGCCCTTATGAAGGGTAAATAGAAGTTGACAAAATCACGTTGTGGTGATTCGTAGGTAAGAAAACGTTCTTGCTAGAACCCAACTGCAGCCACGTAAAAGATGCAACAACAATTAGAGGACGTCTAACTTGTTTTTGCAGCGATTGATCATGTGATGTGATATGGCCAGAAGTTGTGATGAATGATGAATTGTGATGTATGAGATCATGTTCTTTGTAATAGGATTCACGACTTGCATGTCGATGAGTATGACAACCGGCAGGAGCCATAGGAGTTGTCTTTATTTTTTGTATGACCTGCGTGTCATTGAATAACGTCATGTAAACTACTTTACTTTATTGCTAAATGTTAGTCATAGAAGTAGAAGTAGTCGTTGGCGTGACAACTTCATGAAGACACGATGATGGAGATCATGATGATGGAGATCATGGTGTCAAGCCGGTGACAAGATGATCATGGAGCCCCGAAGATGAAGATCAATGCAGCTATATGATATTGGCCATATCATGTCACAACTATATAATTGCATGTGATGTTTATTATGTTTTGCATCTTGTTTACTTAGGACGACGGTAGTAAATAAGATGATCCCTTATAAAATTTCAAGAAGTGTTCTCCCCTAACTGTGCACCGTTGCTACAGTTCGTCGCTTCTAAGCACCACGTGATGATCGGGTGTGATGGATTCTTACGTTCACATACAACGGGTGTAAGACAGTTTTACACAGCGAAAACACTTAGGGTTAACTTGACGAGCCTAGCATGTGCAGACATGGCCTCGGAACACGGAGACCGAAAGGTCGAACACGAATCGTATGGAAGATACGATCAACATGAGAATGTTCACCGACAATGACTAGTCCGTCTCACGTGATGATCGGACACGGGCTAGTCGACTCGGATCGTGTAACACTTAGATGACTAGAGGGATGTCTAATCTAAGTGGGAGTTCATAATTTGATTAGAACTTTATTATCATGAACTTAGTCTAAAACCTTTGCAAATATGTCTTGTAGATCAATGGCCAACGCTAATGTCAACATGAACTTCAACGCATTCCTAGAGAAAACCAAGCTGAAAGATGATGGCAGCAACTATACGGACTGGGTCCGGAACCTGAGGATCATCCTCATAGCTGCCAGGAAACAATATGTCCTAGAAGGACCGCTAGGTGACGCTCCCGTCCCAGAGAACCAAGACATTATGAATGCTTGGCAGTCTCGTGCTGATGATTACTCCCTCGTTCAGTGCGGCACGCTTTACAGCTTAGAACCGGGGCTCCAAAAGCGTTTTGAGCACCACGGAGCATATGAGATGTTCGAAGAGCTGAAACTAGTTTTTCAAGCTCATGCCCGGGTCGAGAGATATGATGTCTCCGACAAGTTCTACAGTTGTAAGATGGAGGAAAACAGTTCTGTCAGTGAGCACATCCTGAAGATGTCTGGGTTGCACAACCGTATGACCCAGCTGAACATTAACCTCCCAGATGAGGCGGTCATTGACAGAATCCTCCAGTCGCTCCCACCAAGCTACAAGAGCTTTGTGATGAACTACAACATGCAGGGGATGGAAAAGACCATTCCTGAAGTGTTCTCGGTGCTGAAGTCAGCAGAGGCTGAAATCAAGAAAGAACATCAAGTGTTGATGGTCAATAAGACCACTAAGTTCAAGAAGGGCAAGGGTAAGAAGAACTTCAAGAAGGACGGCAAAGATGTTGCCGCGCCTGGTAAGCCAGTTACCGGGAAGAAGTCAAAGAATGGACCTAAGCCTGAGACTGAGTGCTTTTATTGCAAGGGGAAGGGTCACTGGAAGCGGAACTGCCCCAAATACTTAGCGGATAAGAAGGCCGGCAACACCAAAGGTATATTTGATATACATGTGATTGATGTGTACCTTACCAGTACTCGTAGTAACTCCTGGGTATTTGATACCGGTGCCGTTGCTCATATTTGTAACTCACAGCAGGAGCTGCGGAATAAACGGAGACTGGCGAAGGACGAGGTGACGATGCGCGTCGGGAATGGTTCCAGAGTCGATGTGATCGCCGTCGGCACGCTGCCTCTACATTTACCTACGGGATTAGTTTTGAACCTTAATAATTGTTATTTAGTGCCAAGTTTGAGCATGAACATTGTATCTGGATCTCGTTTAATACGAGATGGCTACTCATTTAAGTCTGAGAATAATGGTTGTTCGATTTATATGAGAGATATGTTTTATGGTCATGCTCCGATGGTCAATGGTTTATTCTTAATGAATCTCGAGCGTAATATTACACATGTTCATAGTGTAGATGCCAAAAGATTTAAAGTTGATAACGATAGTCCCACATACTTGTGGCACTGCCGCCTTGGTCACATTGGTGTCAAGCGCATGAAGAAGCTCCATGCCGATGGACTTTTAGAGTCTCTTGATTATGAATCGTTTGACACGTGCGAACCATGCCTTTTGGGCAAAATGACCAAGACTCCGTTCTCCGGAACAATGGAGCGAGCAACCAACTTGTTGGAAATCATACATACCGATGTGTGCGGTCCAATGAGCGTTGAGGCTCGCGGAGGATATCGTTATGTTCTCACTCTCACTGATGACTTGAGTAGATATGGGTATGTCTACTTAATGAAACACAAGTCTGAGACCTTTGAAAAGTTCAAGGAATTTCAGAATGAGGTAGAGAATCAACGTGACCGAAAGATAAAATTCTTACGATCAGATCGTGGAGGAGAATACTTAAGTCACGAATTTGGTACACACTTAAGGAAATGTGGAATCGTTTCACAACTCACGCCGCCTGGAACACCTCAGCGAAACGGTGTGTCCGAACGTCGTAATCGCACCCTATTGGATATGGTGCGGTCTATGATGTCTCTTACCGATTTACCGCTATCATTTTGGGGATACGCTCTAGAGACAGCTACATTCACTTTAAATAGGGCACCGTCTAAATCCGTTGAGACGACACCGTATGAATTATGGTTTGGAAAGAAACCTAAGCTGTCGTTTCTAAAAGTTTGGGGATGCGATGCTTATGTCAAGAAACTTCAACCTGAAAAGCTCGAACCCAAGTCGGAAAAATGCGTATTCATAGGATACCCTAAGGAAACTGTAGGGTATACCTTCTACTTAAGATCCGAAGGCAAGATCTTTGTTGCCAAGAACGGATGCTTTCTAGAAAAAGAGTTTCTCTCGAAAGAAGTAAGTGGGAGGAAAGTAGAACTCGATGAAGTACTACCTCTTGAGCGGGAAAGTGGCGCAGCGCAGGAAACCGTTCCTGTGATGCCCACACCAACTGAAGAGGAAAACAATGATGATGATCAAGGTACTTCGGATCAAGTTACTGCTGAACTTCGTAGGTCCACAAGGACACGTTCCGCACCAGAGTGGTACGGCAACCCTGTCCTGGAAATCATGTTGTTAGACAACAATGAACCTTCGAACTATGAAGAAGCGATGGCGGGCCCGGATTCCAACAAATGGCTTGAAGCCATGAAATCCGAGATAGAATCCATGTATGAAAACAAAGTATGGACTTTGACAGACTTGCCCGATGATCGGCGAGCGATAGAAAACAAATGGATCTTTAAGAAGAAGACGGACGCGGATGGTAATGTTACCATTTATAAGGCTCGACTTGTCGCTAAGGGTTATCAACAAGTTCAAGGGATTGACTACGACGAGACTTTCTCTCCCGTAGCGAAGCTGAAGTCCGTCTGAATCATGTTAGCAATTGCCGCATACTATGATTATGAGATATGGCAGATGGACGTCAAAACAGCATTCCTTAACGGACATCTTAAGGAAGAACTGTATATGATGCAGCTAGCAGGTTTTGTCGATCCTCGGAACACTAACAAAGTATGCAAGCTCCAGCGATCCATTTATGGACTGGTGCAAGCATCTCGAAGTTGGAACATTTGCTTTGATGAGATGATCAAAGCGTTTGGGTTTATGCAGACTTATGGAGAAGCCTGCGTTTACAAGAAAGTGAGTGGGAGCTTTTTAGCATTTCTCATATTATATGTAGATGACATACTCTTGATGGGAAATAATATAGAATTTCTGGACAGCATTAAGGCCTACTTGAATAAGTGTTTTTCAATGAAGGACCTTGGAGAAGCTGCTTATATATTAGGCATCAAGATCTATAGAGATAGATCGAGACGCCTCATAGGTCTTTCACAAAGCACATACCTTGATAAGATTTTGAAGAGGTTCAAAATGGATCAGTCCAAGAAGGAGTCCTTGCCTATGTTACAAGGTGTGAGATTGAGCTCGGCTCAGTCACCGACCACGGCAAAAGATAAAGAAGAGATGAGTGTCATCCCCTATGCTTCAGCCATAGGATCTATTATGTATGCCATGCTGTGTACCAGACCCGATGTAAACCTTGCCGTAAGCAAGATACCAAAGTAATCCCGGCAAGGAACACTGGACATCGGTCAAGAATATCCTGAAGTACCTGAAAAGGACAAAGGACATGTTTCTCGTTTATGGAAGAGACGAAGAGCTCGTTATAAAGGGTTACATCGACGCTAGCTTCGACTCAGATCTGGATGACTCTAAGTCACAAACCGGATACGTGTATATGTTGAATGGTGGAGCAGTAAGCTGGTGCAGCTGCAAGCAGAGCGTCGTGGCGGGATCTACATGTGAAGCGGAGTACATGGCAGCCTCGGAGGCAGCGCATGAAGCGATTTGGGTGAAGGAGTTCATCACCGACCTAGGAGTCATACCCAATGCGTCGGGGCCGATCAAACTCTTCTGTGACAACACTGGAGCTATTGCCCTCGCCAAGGAGCCCAGGTTTCACAAGAAGACCAGGCACATCAAGCATCGTTTCAACTCCATCCGTGAAAATGTTCAAGATGGAGACATAGAGATTTGCAAAGTGCACACGGATCTGAATGTCGCAGATCCGCTGACTAAACCTCTCTCGCGTGCAAAACATGATCAACACCAGAACTCTATGGGTGTTCGATTCATCACAATGTAACTAGATTGGTGACTCTAGTGCAAGTGGGAGACTATTGGAAATATGCCCTAGAGGCAATAATAAAAGTATTATTATATTTCAATGTTCATGATAAATGTCTTTTATTCATGCTATAACTGTATTATCCGGAAATCGTAATACACGTGTGAATACTTAGACCACAATATGTCCCTGGTGAGCCTCTAGTTGACCAACTCGTTGTGATCAACAGATAGTCATGGTTTCCTGACTATGGACATTGGATGTCGTTGATAACGGGATCACGTCATTAGGAGAATGATGTGATGGACAAGACCCAATCCTAAGCATAGCATAAAAGATCGTGTAGTTCGTTTTGCTAGAGCTTTGCCAGTGTCAAGTATCTCTTCCTTCGACCATGAGATCGTGTAACTCCCGGATAACGTGAGAGTGCCTTGGGTGTATCAAACGTCACAACGTAACTGGGTGACTATAAAGGTGCATTACAGGTATCTCCGAAAGTAGCTGTTGGGTTGACACGGATCGAGACTGGGATTTGTCACTCCATATGACGGAGAGGTATCTCTGGGCCCACTCGGTAATGCATCATCATAATGAGCTCAATGTGACCAAGGTGTTGGACACGGGATCATGCATTACAGTACGAGTAAAGTGACTTGCCGGTAACGAGACTGAACAAGGTACTGGGATACCGACGATCGAGTCTCGGGCAAGTAACGTACCGATTGACAAAGGGAATTGCATACAGGGTTTGATCGAATCCTCGACATAGTGGTTCATCCGATGACAACATCGAGGAGCATGTGGGAGCCATCATGGGTATCCAGATCCCGCTATTGGTTATTGACTGAGAGCGTCTCGGTCATGTCTGCATGTCTCCCGAACCCGTAGGGTCTACACACTTAAGGTTCGGTGACGCTAGGGTTATTAGGAAGACTAGTATGTGACTACCGAATGTTGTTCGGAGTCCCGGATGGGATCCTGGACGTCACGAGGAGATCCGGAAGGGTCCGGAGGTAAAGATTTATATATGGGAAGTTGTCAAATGGACACCGGGAAGTTTCGGGTTCATACCGGTATTGTACCGGGGCCACCGGAAGGGTTCCGGGGGTCCACCGGGAGGGGCCACCCCTCCCGGGGGGCCACATGGGCTGCGTGGGGCAGGGAGCCAGCCCCTGGTGGGCTGGCCGCACCCCCCTCCCTTGGGCCCATGCGCCTAGGGTTGAGGGGGAACCCTAGAGGGGGCGCCCCCCTTGGCTTGGGGGGCAAGCCACCCTCTCCCCTCTCCCCTAGGCCGCCGCACCCCCCCCTAGATGGGTTCTAGGGGGCCGGCCCCCTTCTCCCTTCCCCCTATAAATAGAGGGGTGAGGGGAGGGCAACCGGACCACCCTCCAAGGCGCAGCCCTCCCCTCCCCAACACCTCTCCTCCTCCGTTGTGCGCTTGGCGAAGCCCTGTCGGAGTACTGCCTCTCCACCATCACCACGCCGTCGTGCTGCCGGTGGAGCTATCTTCCTCAACCTCTCCTTCCCCCTTGCTGGATCAAGAAGGAGGAGACGTCTCCCGTCCCGTACGTGTGTTGAACGCGGAGGTGCTGTCCGTTCAGCACTTGGTCATCGGTGATTCGAATCACGTCGAGTACGACTACATCATCACCTTGCAAGCTTCCGCACACGATCTACAAGTGGTATGTAGATGCAAACTCTCTCCCTTGACTCGTTGCTTAGATGAACTCATAGATGGATCTTTGTGAAACCGTAGGAAAAATTTTAATTTTCTGCAACGTTCCCCAACACAAGAATCAACCACAGAAGTACTACCTTTAAAGGAATAATACCAGGCGTAGAGGCCCGCTGCACGGCATCTTTGACGTTAGAGGTTGTATTCGGTTCTCCTGACAACTTTCGAAGCAAAGAACTAATCTTCGACATTGCTCCATTCCGAAGCGGCTATCATGCACTACTCGGAAGAACGGCCTTCGCTCGTTTCAATGCAGTACCGCATTACGCTTATCTCAAACAGAAGATGCCCGGTCCACGTGGCGTCATTACAATCAGCGGAAACACAGAGCGTTCTCTTCGTGCAGAAGATTACGTGCCAGCTCTAGCAACCGAACCACTGAACGGCCCCTCCAACCCGAGTAACTCATCGGTCTTCGAGACCATGGACACGGCTAGACACGTTCGGAGCACACCTAGTTATAACAGCCCAGATGAACCCGAGCTTAATTAATGGCCAGCCAGAATAGGTTTCCAGCGTTTGCTCCTTTTCCAGCCAGCATTCCAGCTGCCGGCATCCCCCCTCTTCATGGTAAACCTTGTAAAATAAGAGAGAATAGCCATAAGTATTGAGATATAATGTGTAATAACAGCCCATAATTTAATAAATATTGATATAAAAGCATGATGCAAAATGGATGTATCATGCTACCACCTCCTTAATGGACCAAGACGTTGGATCAAGTGTGATTACGCGCTTTTACCGAACACCCCCACGTTATACGCGAGGCGGCTGAAGCCAACGGCTACAAACTTTCAGGTTATATATATATATACATAAGCAGCCGCATAGGAGGCACTAAATACTTTACGGGCAAAAGTATAAATATAGCCTTTATTTTCAAAAGCATTGTTTTTACAATCAAGATACATGTCATTCGAACATGGGTATTCTTTGAGCACTGAGCCTCTATTAAACGGGCACCTTCTAAGACTTCTTCAAAATAGTGCTCGGTCGAGTTCTGGCCCCCGGGCGGACCCCTGGTTGCAATATCGGTGGCCTCCATCTTCGCCCAGTATGTCTTAACACGGGCAAGGGCCATCCGCGCACCCTCGACGCAAGTCGACCTCTTAACAGCGTCGATATGCGGCACAACATGAATAAATCATTGCACCAAACCAAAATAACTATCCGGACTTGGTTCCTTCGGCCACATGTGATCCACGATGGCCTTCATGGCAAGCCCAGATAACCTATGGAGCTCGGCCCATTCGGTCATTTTCTCATTCAACAGCAGCGAACGCCTTGGAGGACTGAACTGCGACCAGAACAATCTTTTCACTTCATGATCTTCTCGATCTTTGAAATACCGTGTCGCATCAGCAGCACTCTTTGCCAAATCCAGGTATGCGTCTGAAGAACTCCACAATTGATCAAGAGGGGCATACTTCGGATCGCCGAAATTTGTTCGCAATAAAAAGGGCTTCCCCGCCACGATCTCACCGGCTCCCAGAGCTCCTCCCGAGCCGCCCTGATCTCAGAGCGAGTTTCCTTTGCTGCTTGTAAGGCCTTCTTTAGGTCAGCTGTTTTCGCTTGGTTTTCCCTTTCGAGAAGCTCATATCGGCTAGTGGCATTTTGCAGCTCAAGAGCCATGTTGGCTATTATATCTTCACTTTTGGCGATGAGCAGCCTGTTCGACTTTTAATTCATCAGCTGCCTTCACGGCAGCCGCATCGCTTCTCCTGGCTTGCTCCTTGGCCCGGGCAAGCTCTGCCCGAAGGGTCTCCACGGTGGCGGCACCATCTGCAGTCAAAAGCATATCATAAACCCTAGCATCATGCTTTTATTAATATTCGCTCACCACCCAAATATACATACCCTGTGCCTCATCAAGCCGTTTGTTCACAAGCCTGATGTCTGCATCCGCCACCCCGAGTTGCCGCTTCAGTTCGGCAAATTCAGCAGTCCGGTCAGCCGCCGGAGCTGCGGCCGCCTGCGTACAAAATTGGCACCATCAGTACCTGAGACTATGATCCTCTGCTCGCCTCGTCCGGATGGCAACCAGAGTCTCAGGGGATACTATCTATACAAAGTGCACCTTGTGTTTACGGTACAATCAAAGAATATCACTTTGCATACCTCAAAGCCTCTTAGTAGGCTCGTAGAATCTTCATCCAACCCGCTTTTCGCGGATTAAATCCTCTCAACCACCACACCGATTAAGGTATGATGTGCCTCTGAAATAGCCGCTTGCTGCAAAAGACCCGTCAATGTGTCCAGTTGTATATCGGACAGTCCGGGGCTTTCTCTATTGGTCTCTCTAGGAGCTGAGAACCCAGACTTCGGGTGGTCGAAGAGTTACCTTCTGGTCTTTGCGGATCGGGAGAGATCCTCCGGGATGACACCTTAGGGTCGTCCGCCTCATGAGGCGGAGAAGTAGGAGGAGCCGTTTCGCTCTCCATCATCTCTAGAAGAAGATCCCCCGAGGACGAACATTGTTGAGAAAGGCTATAAGACGAACTGCAAAACATATGTCTCGGTTGTTATTCTCAGGAAAAGAATGGGGTATGCTTAGTAAAGTACCTTTGTTCACTTACGGCTCGGTTAACGGCTAGCCCCCCTGTGAGTGTTGTGCGGCAATGCTGCCCTCCGGGGCAGGGCCCCCTGATGAAGGTTTCTTCCCTTGTCTGGAGACCTCTTCTTCCAAGTCTTCGGGGGCGGTCCTTTTCTTCCCGTGTGGAGAAGGGATACTAGATGCTCCTCCTCGTCGATCCTCCGACATGGGGATACTAATTTTCCCAGTTAGGATGTGTAACGTACCTCTACCATGAAGTCCGCTTTTGGCTTCCCCATTCCTCTCCTTGTCCTCCCCTGATGACACTTGATAAGGTGCGCGAGCCAGCATCCTGGTTAATACAGGATCCGGTGAATCTTTGGGAAGATGGGCCGAACACCTGATCTTCTCCGCCTTTCTTATCCAGTCCTGGCCGAGAGTGGTTTTTCAGAATAATGTTGTGACAAATATAAGGACAGCATGTTCGGTCGTGGAATTACTTACCAGGGTATTCGGATGGTTGCAGTCGATGCCTGCATCTTCTGTTGTGTCCGGACACTTTATTCCTAATCTGAAGAATAGTTAATGCATTCCTTCGAGCGTCCTGCCGAAGAAGTGTTGAACAGTTCACGGTCCATCCGGGTTGAACTCCCACATATGGAGAGGTCGACGTTGGCACGGCAAGACCCAACGAACTAACATTACATGGATTACTTTGACAAGACTAATATCCTTCTTGAGGAGATCCTGAATGCGGTTTTGCAATGTCCGCGCATCATCAACCGATCCCCAGTCCAACCCCTTGACCCATGATGCAAGTTGTGGCGGAGCAGCGGAGCGAAAGGCTGGGGCAGCCGCCCACTTTCTACCTAGGGGTGCTGTGATGTAAAACCACTCCCATTGCCATAGGTCAGAAACTTCCGAGAAGGAACCCTTTGGCCATAAAGCATCGACATCTTTGCTTATTATAGCACCTCCGCACTCCGCGTGTCGCCCGTCGATCATCTTCGGCTTCACATTGAAGGTCTTGAGCCATAAGCTGAAGTGTGGGGGTAATGCGAAGGATGGCCTCACACAAAACAATGAACGCTGAGATGTGAAGGAAGGAATCTAGGGCTAGATCATGAAAATCTAGCCCATAATAGAACATGAGCCCGCTAACAAAGGGATGAAGACTGAAGTCTAGCCCTCGGAGGAAGTGGGAGATGAATATGACGCTCTCGTTGGGTTTGGGAGTAGGAATAACCTGCCCTTGGGCAGGAAGCCTGAGAAGGATTTCGGGGGTCAGATACCGAGCCTCCCTAAGCTTCTTCATGTCCTCCTCTGTGACGGAAGAGGCCATACACCGGCCTTGAAGGTTGGATCCGGACATGGTTGAAGGTCCGGAGCGCTTGTACTGAACCTTGCGTGTTGGAACTCGAGGTGGGGGAAGGGAAAGATCATGCATGGAAAGAAAAGGACAGGTCTTGACCTCTTTATAAAGAGGATGAATGTCAAGAGTCCTCCGCGCGGCCGTTTGGAACTTGCCTAAACCAAGGAATCATGGAGCGGTTGGGTTACCCACGCCCGTATTGATGAGAATCCCGTGATAATGGGGACACGATCTCTGCTTCGACAAGACGTGCCAGTAAAACCGCCTCGCAAGATGTGCAGTAGCAGGTTGAGAAAACAGTTCGAATAATGACCGGGCTACGGCGTGATGTCATGCTATGGAAAACTTGTCAGCAGATTAGACTCGTGGAATATTGTACTCTGTACGGTGGTATGTGGAATTTGTTTTGCAGAGCCGGACACGATTCCTGTGTTCAAGATCTACTTTGGAATATTCAGAGAAGGAACCCGCCTTGCAATGCCGAAGACAATCTGCGTGCCGGACTCATCGTCATTGAAGCCTGGTTCAGGGGCTACTGAGGGAGTCCTGGATTAGGGGGTCCTTGGACAGCCGGACTATATGCTTATGTCGTACTTTTGGACTATGAAGATACAAGATTGAAGACTTCGTCCCGTGTCCAGGTGGGACTCTCCTTTGCGTGGAAGGCAACCTTGGCAATTCGGATACGTAGATTCCCTTCTCTATAACCGACTCTGTGTAACCCTAGCCCCCTCCGGTGTCTATATAAACGGGAGGGTTTAGTCCGTAGGACAACAACAATCATAATCATAGGCTAGCTTCTAGGGTTTAGCCTCCACGATCTCGTGGTAGATCAACTCTTGTAATACTCATATCATCAAGATCAATCAACCAGGAAGTAGGGTATTACCTCCATAGAGAGGGCCCGAACCTGGGTAAACATTGTTTCCCCTGCCTCTTGTTACCATTAGCCTTAGATGCACAGTTCGGGACCCCCTACCCGAGATCTGCCGGTTTTGACACTGACAGTGATGGAGATGTTGGTGAAGATGACGGAGGTGTTGGTGTAGATCGCGGTGATGATGATGGCCTCGACGGTGTTTCGGCGCCACCGGAAGCGAGGGGGAGAGAGCCCCCCTTCTTGTTATTCTTCCTTGACCTTCTCCCTAGATGGGAGAAGGGTTTCCCCTCTGGTCCATGGTCTGCATGGCGTGGGAGGGGAGAGAGCCCCTCCGAGATTGGATCTGTCTCTCTGTTTCTGCATTCTTGATTATGCCCTTTCATTGTTTCTTATATATTCTTGGAGATCCATAACTCCGATTGGATTGAAACTTTCAACATGATTTGTGTCCGGATATTAGCTTTCTTGCGGCGAAAGAAGGGAAACAACCGCCTTATGGGGTGTCCACGAGGGTCAGGGGCGCGCCCCCTGCCTTGTGGGCCCCTCGAGCATCGTCTCGTGTTGATTCTTCTTCCCAAAATTCATAAATATTCCCAAAAAAATCTTCGTCAGTTTTTATCCCATGCGGACTCCGTTTGATATGGATTTTCTGTGAAGCAAAAAACATGCAACAAATAGGAACCGGCACTGGGCATTGGATCAATATGTTAGTCCCAAAAATAATATAAAAAGTTGCCAAAAGTATGTAAAAGTTGTAGAGTATTGGCATGGAACAATCAAAAATTATAGATACGACGAAGATGTATTAGTCGTCCCCCGTGAATAGGCAACGGATCCACCACGGATCAATCCCGACCAATGGGGGGAGCAGCCCCCGAACACTACAATGGCCTAGCCCAATGATAGCGCGGGAGGAGACCTTTGACGCCGCATTTCTCACTGGAGGCCACCCTGCTCTTAAGCAGTCGTGACGTGCCGAGTGTTTAGCCTCTCTTTACCATGCACATGACAATTGTTTTGGTACATGTTGCGGAGATAAATGTCGGTTAACCTATGTGGTAGTGATGTGAGCAGCGTCCGTTCCCGGAGCCAGGAAAAGAGGACACATATCCTCGCGTTTAAAGTGTTAGGTATTTGACAGATGCCACACGATGTAAAAACATGAAATCTGTAGCTATTGTCGTAAACACTTACACTACAATAGGAGGACAAAGCTACATACCACAAGGAGGGGCCATTTTTTGGAAAGTTTGGCATTAGTCGAAGATTGCTTTTCCTTACTCGGGAAGAAGCAACACCATTCCACTTCTTCTAAAACTTCATCTGCCAAACACTACTGCAGAAAAAGCCTAGCTATGGTGTGCCAAAAAGGGCCTTGCTGGCATGGATGCCCGACACCACCAGTATGGCGCCATTGCTAAGAAATAGTAGTGGCATTGGTGGCCACGTCAAAAGTATTTTGGATACCCAATAGCGTTGGATGCATGACGACAATATCATATGTACCTATGACGTTGGGACTTCTCTGTATGACATAAATATGGAGAAACCTTGCAGGCGTTGCATATCCTCAGCATGCCATTACTTAGTTTAAAAGCATTGGAAAAACACTGCCACGATAGCGGAAAAACGGTGTCGTGACAATGTTTTTTAAGATCAAAAATATTAGAGTTGTGTTCGCATGCCAGAATAAGGAAACATGTAACCTTAATTAAAATACGTCCACGATAATTATGTGTAGCACTTAATTAAGAGAGCTAGGCAACATTTTGAAGTACGATAAGACGAGAGAATGAGATGTGTAGCTAATGGAGTAGTTTACAGAACCCAACAGCATAGCTAGTTGTCACTATGCTATTATATAAATAATAAGGATCATTAATGTATTTCTTCGACGGATATGCAAGAAACAGTGATCTGTCAGCATCGTAACCCTACTGATGAAGGCGAGCTTTTATCACCTCTGGGCCGGCAGGTGCGCCGCCGTAAAAAACACCAGCATGGTCGATAACATCCTTGTTGAGGATGGTAGCAAACTTGAGCTAGATGCATCTGAACTCATCTCTACTATCTCCAGCTAATTTCCTCCATTTTATTCCCCCATGCAACGAGGTTAGAGATCTTTTTAAGGATTCTCCCCCCGTATGTACTCCATGTGGTAGACGACGTAGTAGCCATCCAAATCAATGTTTTCTGGCTGCTACATGCAACAAAAGTCACTTTTGTGGTCAAAGCGTACAGCTTTAAATTTTTCGAACTTGCGATATCCGTTTCTAATCACTCTTTCCCGTCTAGTATATTCGATGAGTGCTTTGTCAGGAACCTTCTTGATGCCTCTATAGTCTTTCTTCACTTTCCTCGTTGAATCCAAGAAATAAATTTTGGAGAACTTTGGGGTAATAATGATGAGGACACAATGTTCTCTGTGTAAAAAGTAGAGAAAACACTATTATCATCGAGTTATAATGTTTAGATGTGGAAGCATAACGAGATTATACGAAGGAATAGTGTCTACTACATACTGAATAACCTACTTCGGATAGTAGAGCACTAGAAGGAATCTTTTCCATGTTGGCAAGCATCAGGTCTGTCAGGTACTTCCTCATAGCTTGACGGCGACCAGGGAGATTGACATTGGTCTCGTGCATGAGGTAGGGGTCCCATACCGTGACAACCTTGTTGATATCACATTTGGCAATGCAGGCGCTATTGATTGCCCATAGTCGTATTAAGGAAGGACCAAGCTGGTATAGGTGGAACAAGTTGAAGATGTCTTCGAATGGCACATTGAACACTTGTGTGCGGGAAAATGTCACACAAACTAATGTTAGGTGGAACCATCATTGCTGAATAATAAAAGATATATAAAATTAAGTGTGGCATCATTTCTGAATTCCCTCGACGGAACTTTCTACATCCAACAACGCGTTTCGGCTTCTTTTCGTGCACTTTGTTTTGAGCTGCACTTCACCTTCTTCTTGATAGGCGCCAGGTTGTTGGTTGTCATGGTCATCTAGATCTTCCTTTGGATAGTTCTTTATCACTCACTTCTTTTTGCCTTTTATAGAAAAGCTTTCTCACTTCCAAAACCTCTGCATGGCCTTCATGTCCGTCTAGCTGATTTTCAAGTTCGGCCTGGTTCTTCATGCCTCCTTCTAGATCATCATCATGTGCCGCCCCTTCGACTTCGGCATCCTCCTCATCCTCACCATGACTTGTCCACCATGTGTAACCAGGCATGAAACTATGTTTCGACAAGTGCATCTTCACATGACCACTGAAAGGGTCCATCAAAACTCTGTCTTCACTTCTTACATGAACATAATATCTCTTTTTCGCCTTTGTGATTCATACACTACAAAAAGAACCACTTCCGTGATAATACGTGTTTGTCATAGTGTACATCCATGATGATTTTATGACAGAATCAAGATAGTCATACCTGTCCTGTCGTAGAAATGTTCCATGACAATACCAAAATTATCATCATGGAAGTGTCCACTTCCATGACGATAAATGGATCGTCATGGAAGTTTTCCATCAAGGGTAACCGAAACGTGACATCCATTGAAATGGGCCGCCGTTATGCTATCGGGTTCCGGTTTGGATCCGATAACCCGTTAACAGCCTGGACCTATGGGGATTTTCCACGTGTATAATCATCATTGGCCGGAGGAAACATGTGTCGGCTCCTCGGTGGGCCAGATGTCGTCCATCCAATGGAGCAGATGTGCCTATGATACGTTGACACGTGGTAGGGCCCAACAGAGGCCCATATAGGTTAAAAGGGCTGGCCCAGTCAAAGGCCCATCATATTTACTCAGGTACTAGTGGGCCAGCCCACTAATGGCCTGCTTAAACATGGTCCATTTATGGCCCAAAGCCAGATCTAGCCCGTTAATTATTCATCGAGTATTTGGGCCCAATTATGGCCCAATGACATTTTGGACTGTTAGAGGCCCGATGTAGACATGGGCCCATTTCAGCCCGGTGTGTCTTTTGGCCAAGGAATGGACCGTTCTGCCCATGGTCCATATATGGTATGACGCGACATCCAGCTCACTAACGGCCCGTGATCAAGGTGGCAATAGTTCATCCCAACGTGACTTTGGGCCTATTAAAGGTATGTCATATAATTCGTCCCGTTCATGCCTCTAATAAGCTTTAGGCCTCTTAAAGGCCCATGATATTAGTGGGCTAACTAAGGCCCGAGATATGTTTTGCCCTGGTAATGGCCCATCATATAACTGGGCCAATAATGGCCCACTCTACATTTGAGCCTACTAAAGGCCCGTGGACGACTATTGAAAATTGATGCCCAACATGCATTTCGGCCTGCTAAATGCCCATGGTATCTTCTCGGCCGTAACAGGCCACCAGAATATTCAGCCTGTTAATGGACCAAAGCTACATGGGCCCCACTAAGCGCTGGGTCCACTAAAGTGTTGGGGAACGTTGCAGAAAATAAAAAAAATTCTACGCATCACCAAGATCAATCTATGGAGTCATCTAGCAACAAGAGAGAGGAGTGCATCTACATACCCTTGTATATTGCGAGCGGAAGCGTTCAAGAGAACGGGGTTGATGGAGTCGTACTCGTCGTGATCGAAATCACCGATGATCCTAGCGCCGAACATACGGCACCTCCGCGTTCAACACACGTATGGTTGGGAAAGACGTCTCCTCCTTCTTGATCCAGCAATGGGGAAGGAGAGGTTGATGGAGATCCAGCAGCACGACGGCGTGGTGGTGGAAGCAGTGGTGATCTCGGCAGGGCTTCGCCAAGCTCAGCGAGAGGGAGAGGTGTTACGGGGGGAGAGGGAGGTGCCAGGGGCTAGGGTGCGCAGCCCTCCCTCCCCCCTCTTTATATAGGGGCCCTGGGGGAGCCGGCCCCCTAGAGATCCAATCTCAAGGGGGGGGGGCCAAGGGGGGACTTGCCCCCCAAGTCAGGTGGGGCGCCCCCCACCCCTAGGGTTTCCAACCCTAGGTGCAGGGGGAGCCCAAGAGGGGTGCACCAGCCCACCAGGGGCTGGTGCCCTTCCCACTTCAGCCCATGTGGCCCTCCGGGATAGGTGGCCCCACCCGGTGGACCCCCGGGACCCTTCTGGTGGTCCGTGTACAATACCGGTGACCCCCGAAACTTTCCCAGTGGCCGAAAACTGGACTTCCTATATATAAATCTTCACCTCCGGACCATTCCATAACTCCTCGTGATGTTCGGGATCTCATCCGGGACTCCGAACAACTTTCGGGTTACCACATACTAATATCTCTACAACCCTAGCGTCACCGAACCTTAAGTGTGTAGACCCTACGGGTTCGGGAGACACGCAGACATGACCGAGACGACTCTCTGGCCAATAACCAACAGCGGGATCTGGATACCCATGTTGGCTCCCACATGTTCCACGATGATCTCATCGAATGAACCACAATGTCAAGGATTCAAGTAATCCCGTATACAATTCCCTTTGTCAATCCGTACGTTACTTGCCCGAGATCCGATCGTTGGTATCCCAATCCCTTGTTCAATCTCGTTACCGGCAAGTCACTTTACTCGTACCGTAGTGCATGATCCCCTGACCAACCACTTGGTCACATTGAGCTCATTATGATGATGCATTATCGAGTGGGCCCAGCGATACCTCTCCATCATACGGAGTGACAAATCCCAGTCTCGATTTGTGTCAACCCAACAGACACTTTCGGAGATACATGTAGTATACCTTTATAGCCACCCAGTTACGTTGTGACGTTTGGTACACCCAAAGCACTCTTACGGTATCCGGGAGTTACACGATCTCATGGTCTAAGGAAACGATACTTGACATTAGAAAAGCTCTAGCAAATGAACTACACGATCTTGTGCTATGCTTAGGATTGGGTCTTGTCCATCACATCATTCTCCCAATGATGTGATCCTGTTATCAATGACATCCAATGTCCATGGTCAGGAAAACATAACCATCCATCGATAAACGAGCTAGTCAACTAGAGGCTCACTAGGGACATGTTGTGGTCTATGTATTCACACATGTATTGCGATTTCCGGATAACACAATTATAGCATGAACAATAGACAATTATCATGAACAAGGAAATATAATAATAACCATTTTATTATTGCATCTAGGGCATATTTCCAACAGTCTCCCACTTGCACTAGAGTCAATAATCTAGTTACATTGTGATGAATCGAACACCCATAGAGTTCTGGTGTTGATCATGTTTTGCTCGCGGAAGAGGTTTAGTGAACGGACCTGCGACATTCAGATCGGTGTGCACTTTACAAATATCTATGTCTCCATCTTGAACATTTTCACGGATGGAGTTGAAGCGACGCTTGATGTGTCTGGTCTTCTTTTGAAACCTGGGCTCCTTGGCAAGGGCAATGGCTCCAGTGTTGTCACAGAAGAGAGTCATCGGCCCCGATGCATTGGGAATAACTCCTAGGTCGGTAATGAACTCCTTCATCCAGATTGCTTCATGTGCTACCTCCGAGGCTGCCATGTACTCCGCTTCACATGTAGATCCCGCCACGACGCTTTGCTTGCAACTGCACCAGCTTACTGCCCCACCATTCAAAATATACACGTATCCGGTTTGTGACTTAGAGTCATCCAGATCTGTGTTGAAGCTAGCATCGACGTAGCCCTTTACGGTGAGCTCTTCGTCACCTCCATATACGAGAAACATATCCTTAGTCCTTTTCAGGTACTTTAGGATATTCTTGACTGCTGTCCAGTGTTCCATGCCGGGATTACTTTGGTACCTTCCTACCAAACTTATGGCAAGGTTTACATCAGGTTTGGTACACAGCATGGCATACATGATAGACCCTATGGCCGAGGCATAGGGGACGACACTCATCTTTTCTCTATCTTCTTCCATGGTCGGACATTGAGCCAAGCTCAATTTCACACCTTGCAACACAGGCAAGAACCCCTTCTTGGACTGATCCATATTGAACTTCTTCAATATCTTATCAAGGTATGTGCTTTGTGAAAGACCTATGAGGCGTCTCGATCTATCTCTACAGATCTTGATGCCTAATATGTAAGCAGCTTCTCCAAGGTCCTTCATTGAAAAACACATATTCAAGTAGGCCTTCATGCTCTCCAAAAGTTCTATATCATTTCCCATCAAAAGTATGTCATCTACATATAATATGAGAAATGCTACAGAGCTCCCACTCACTTTCTTGTAAACGCAGGCTTCTCCATAAGTCTGCATAAACCCAAACGCTTTGATCATTTCATTAAAGCGAATGTTCCAACTCCAAGATGCTTGCACCAGCCCATAGATGGAGCGCTGGAGCTTGCATACCTTGTTAGCATTCTTAGGATCGACAAAACCTTCCGGCTGCATCATATACAATTTTTCCTTAAGAAAGCCATTAAGGAATGCCGTTTTGACGTCCATTTGCCATATCTCATAATCATAGTATGCGGCAATTGCTAACATGATTCAGACGGACTTCAGCTTCGCTACGGGTGAGAAGGTCTCATCGTAGTCAACGCCTTGAACTTGTCGATAACCCTTAGCGACAACTCGAGCCTTATAGATGGTAACATTACCATCCGCGTCCGTCTTCTTCTTAAAGATCCATTTATTTTCTATCGCTCGCCGATCATCGGGTAAGTCTGTCAAAGTCCATGCGTGGATCCTATCTCGGATTGCATGGATTCAAGCCATTTCTTGGAATCTGGGCCCGCCATCGCTTCTTCATAGTTCGAAGGTTCAGCATTGTCTAACAACATGATTTCCAGGACAGGGTTGCCATACCATTCTGGTGTGGAACGTGTCCTTGTGGACCTTCGAAATTCAGTAGCAACTTGATCCGAAGTACCGTGATCATCATCATTAACTTCCTCTCTAGTCGGTGCAGGCACCACAGGAACATCTTCCTGAGCTGGTACTTTCCAGTTCAAGAGGCAGTACTTCATCGAGTTCTACTTTCCTCCCACTTACTTCTCTCGAGAGAAACTCTTTCTCCAGAAAGGACCCGTTCTTGGCAACAAAGATCTTGCCATCGGATCTGAGGTAGAAGGTATACCCAATGGTTTTCTTAGGGTATCCTATGAAGACGCATTTTTCTGACTTGGGTTCGAGCTTTTCAGGTTGAAGTTTCTTGACATAAGCATCGCATCCCCAAACTTTTAGAAACGATAGCTTAGGTTCTTCCCAAACCATAATTTATACGGTGTCGTCTCAACGGATTTAGACAGTGCCCTATTTAAAGTGAATGTAGCTGTCTCTAGAGCGTATCCCCAAAATGATAGCGGTAAATCGGTGAGTGACATCATAGATTGCACCATATCCAATAGAGTGCGATTACAACGTTCGGACACACCGTTACGCTGAGGTGTTCCAGGCGGCGTGAGTTGTGAAACAATTCCACATTTCCTTAAGTGAGCACCAAATTCGTGACTTAAATATTCTCCCCCACGATCTGATCGTAAGAACTTTATCTTTCGTTCACGTTGATTCTCTACCTCACTCTGAATTCCTTGAACTTTTCAAAGGTCTCAGACTTGTGTTTCATCAAGTAGACATACCCATATCTACTCAAGTCGTCAGTGAGAGTGAGAGCATAACGGTAGCCTCTGCGAGCCTCAACGCTCATTGGACCGCACACATCAGTATGTATGATTTCCAATAAGTTGGTTGCTCGTCCATTGTTCCGGAGAACGGAGTCTTGGTCATTTTGCCCATGAGGCATGGTTCGCATGTGTCAAATGATTCATAATCAAGAGACTCCAAAAGTCCATCAGCATGGAGCTTCTTCATGCGTTTGACTCCAATGTGACCAAGGCGGCAGTGCCACAAGTATGTGGGACTATCCTTATCAACCTTACATCTTTTGGTATTCACACTATGAATATGTGTAACATCACGTTCGAGATTCATTAAGAATAAACCATTGACCAGCGGGGCATGACCATAAAACATATCTCTCATATAAATAGAACAACCATTATTCTCGGATTTAAATGAGTAGCCATCTCGTATTAAACGAGATCCAGATATAATGTTCATGCTCAAAGCTGGCACTAAATAACAATTATTGAGGTTTAAAACTAATCCCGTAGGTAAATGTAGAGGTAGCGTGCCGACGGCGATCACATCGACCTTGGAACCATTCCCGACGCGCATCGTCACCTCGTCCTTCGCCAGTCTCCGCTTATTCTGCAGCTCCTGTTTTGAGTTACAAATATGAGCAACCGCACCGGTATCAAATACCCAGGAGCTACTACGAGTACTGGTAAGGTACACATCAATTACATGTATATCACATATACCTTTGGTGTTGTCGGCCTTCTTGTCCGCTAAGTACTTGGGGTAGTTCCGCTTCCAGTGTCTGCTTCCCTTGCAATAAAAGCACTCAGTCTCAGGTTTGGGTCCATGCTTTGGCTTCTTCTCGGCAACTGGCTTACCGGGTGCGACAACTCCCTTGCCGTCCTTCTTGAAGTTCTTCTTACCCTTGCCTTTCTTGAAACTAGTGGTTTTATTGACCATCAACACTTGATGTTCCTTTTTGATCTCCACCTCCGCTGATTTCTGTTGGGGAACGTAGTAATTTCAAAAAAATTCCTACGCACACGCAAGATCATGGTGATGGCATAGCAACGAGAGGGGAGAGTATTGTCCACGTACCCTTGTAGACCGTAAGCGGAAGTGTTATGACAACGCGGTTGATGTCGTCGTACGTCTTCACGATCCAACCGATCCAAGTACCGAACGTATGGCACCTCCGAGTTCAGCACACGTTCAGCTCGATGACGATCCTCGGGCTCCGATCCAGCAAAGCGTCGGGGATGAGTTCCGTCAGCACGACGGCATGGTGACGATGATGATGTTCTACCGGCGCAGGGCTTCGCCCAAACTCCACGACGATATGACCGAGGTGGAATATGGTGGAGGGGGGCACCGCACACGGCTAAGGAACGATCCGTAGATCAACTTGTGTGTCTATGGGGTGCCCCCTGCCCCCGTATATAAAGGAGTGGAGGAGGGGGAGGGCCGGCCCTCTCTATGGCGCGCCCTAGGGGAGTCCTACTCCCACCGGGAGTAGGATTCCCCCTTTCCTAGTAGAACTAGGAACCCTTCCACGTAGTAGGAGTAGGAGAGAAGGAAAGGGAAGAGAGAAGGAGAAGGAAGGAAGGGGGCGCCCCCCCTCCCTAGTCCAATTCGGACTAGTCCAAGGGGAGGGGTGCGGCCACCCTTTTGGCCCTTTCTCTCCTTTCCCGTATGGCCCATTGAGGCCCAATACGAATTCCCGTAACTCTCCGGTACCCGGAAAAATACCCGAATCACTCGGAACCTTTCCGAACTCCGAATATAGTCGTCCAATATATCGATCTTTACGTATCGACCATTTCGAGACTCCTCGTCATGTCCCGATCTCATCCGGGACTCCGAACTCCTTCGTTACATCAAAACTTATAAACTCATAATAAAACTGTCATCATAACGTTAAGCGTGCGGACCCTACGGGTTCGAGAACTATGTAGACATGACCTAGAACTATTCTCGGTCAATAACCAATAGCGGAACCTGGATGTCCATATTGGCTCCTACATATTCTATGAAGATCTTTATCGGTCAAACCGCATAACAACATACGTTGTTCCCATTGTCATCGGTATGTTACTTGCCCGAGATTAGATCGTCGGTATCCAATACCTAGTTCAATCTCGTTACCGGCAAGTCTCTTTACTCGTTACGTAATGCATCATTCCGTAACTAACTCATTAGCTACATTGCTTGCAAGGCTTATAGTGATGTGCATTACCGAGAGGGCCCAGAGATACCTCTCCGACAATCGGAGTGACAAAACCTAATCTCGAAATATGCCAACCCAACATGTACCTTTGGAGACACCTGTAGTACTCCTTTATAATCACCCAGTTACGTTGTGACGTTTGGTAGCACCCAAAGTGTTCCTTCGGTAAATGGGAGTTGCATAATTTCATAGTTACAGGAACATGTATAAGTCATGAAGAAAGCAATAGCAACATACTAAATGATCAAATGCTAGGCTAACGTAATGGGTCATGTCAATCACATCATTCTCCTAATGATGTGATCCCGTTAATCAAATGACAACTTATGTCTATGGCTAGGAAACTTAACCATCTTCGATTCACGAGCTAGTCAAGTAGAGGCATACTAGTGACACTATGTTTGTCTATGTATTCACACATGTATTATGTTTCCGGTTAATACAATTCTAGCATGAATAATAAACATTTATCATGAAATAAGGAAATAAATAATAACTTTATTATTGCCTCTAGGGCATATTTCCTTCAGTCTCCCACTTGCACTAGAGTCAATAATCTAGTTCAGATCGCCATGTGATTTAACACTAACATTCATATCTGTATATGATTAACACCCATAGTTCACATCGTCATGTGACTAACACCCAAAGGGTTTACTAGAGTCAATAATCTAGTTCACATAGCTATGTGATTAACACCCAAAGAGTACTGAGGTGTGATCATGTTTTGCTCGTGAGAGAAGCTTAGTCAACGGGTCTGTCATATTCAGAGCCGTATGTATTTTGCAAATATTCTATGTCTACAATGCTCTGCACGGAGCTACTCTAGATAATTGCTCCCACTTTCAATATGTATCCATATTGAGACTTAGAGTCATCTGGATTGGTGTAAAAGCTTGCATAGTTGTAACTTTTTACGACGAGCTCTTTTATCACTTCCATTATCGAGAAATATTTCCTTAGTCCTCACTAAGGATATTCTTGACCGCTATCCAATGATCTACTATTAGATCAAAATTGTATTCCTTTCCCAAACTCAGAGAAAGGTATACAATAGGTCTGGTACACAGCATATCATACTTTATAGAACCTATGACTGAGGCATAGGGAATGACTTTTCATTCTCTTTTCTATTTTCTGCCATGGTCGGGATTTGAGTCTTACTCACTTTCACACCTTGCAACACAGGCAAGAACTCCTTCTTTGACTGTTCCATTTTGAACTACTTCAAAATCTTATCAAGGTATGTACTCATTGAAAAAAACTTATCAAGCGTCTTGATCTATCTATATAGATCTTGATGCTCAATGTGTAAGCAGTTTCACCGAGGTCTTTCTTTGAAAAACTCCTTTCAAACATTCCTTTATGCTTTCTAGAAAATTCTACATCATTTCCAATTAATAATATGTCATTTACATATACTTATCAGAAAGGTTGTAGTGCTCCCACTCACTTTCTTGTAAATACAGGCCTTTCCAAAAGTCTGTATAAAACCATATGCTTTGATCCACTCATCAAAGTGTATATTCCAACTCCGAGATGCTTGCACCAGTCCATTGATGGATTGCTGGAGCTTGCACACTTTGTTAGCATCTTTAGGATTGACAAAACCTTCTGATTGCATCATATACAACTCTTCTTTAATAAATCCATTAAGGAATGCAGTTTTGACATCCATTTGCCAGATTTCATAAAATGTGGCAATTGCTAACATGATTCGGACAGACTTAAGCATCGATACGAGTGAGAAAATCTCATCGTATTCAACCCCTTGAACTTGTTGAAAACCTTTTGCAACAAGTCGAGCTTAGTGGATAGTAACACTACTATCAGTGTCCGTCTTCCTCTTGAAGATCCATTTAACATGGCTTGCTGATCATCGAGCAAGTCAATCAAAGTCCATACTTTGTTCTCATACATGGATCATATCTCAGATTTTATGGCCTCAAGACATTTTGCGGAATCTGGGCTCGTCATCGCTTCCTCATAGTTCGTAGGTTCATCATAGTCTAGTAACATGACTTCCAGATCAGTATTACCGTACTACTCTAGTGCGGACTGTACTTTGGAAGACCTACGAGGTTTTGTAGTAACTTGATATGAAGTTTCATGATCATCATCATTAGCTTCCTCACTAATTGGTGTAGGAATCACTGGAACTGATTTCCGTGATGAACTACTTTCCAATTCGGGAGAAGGTACAAATTACCTTATCAAGCTCTACTTTCCTCCCACTCACTTCTTTCGAGAGAAACTCCTTCTCTAGAAAGGATCCATTCTTAGCAACGAATGTTTTGCCTTCGGATCTGTGATAGAAGGATTACCCAATAGTTTCATTTGGGTATTCTATGAAGACACACTTCTCCGATTTGGGTTTGAGCTTATCAGGATGAAACTTTTTCACATAAGCATCGCAGCCCCAAACTTTAAGAAACGACAACTTGGGTTTCTTGTTAAACCACAGTTCATATGTTGTCGTCTCAACGCATTTAGATGGTGCCCTTTTAACGTGAATGCAGCTGTCTCTAATGCATAACCCCAAAGCAATAGTGGTAAATCAGTAAGAGACATCACAGATCGCACCATATCCAATAAAGTGCGGTTACGACGTTCGGACACACCATAACGTTGTGGTGTTCCAGGTGGCGTGAGGTGTGAAACTATTCCACATTGTTTTAATTGAAGACCAAACTCGTAACTCAAACATTCGTCTCCGCGATCAGATCGCAGAAACTTTATTTTCTTGTTACGATGATTTTTCCACTTCACTCTGAAATTCTTTGAACCTTTCAATTATTTCAGACTTATGTTTCATCAAGTAGATATACCCATATCTGCTCAAATCATTTTGTGAAGGTCAAAAAATAATGATACTTGCCACGAGCATCAACACTCATTGCATCACATACATTGGTATGTATTATTTCCAATAAATCAGTAGCTTGTTCCATTGTTCCGGAGAACGGAGTTTTAGTCATCTTGCCCAAAAGGCACGGTTCGCAAGCATCAAATGATTCATAACCAAGTGATTCCGAAAATCCATCGTTGTAGAGTTTCTTCATGCGCTTTATACCGCTATGACCCAAACGGCAGTGCCACAAATAAGTTGCACTATCATTATTAACATTGCATCTTTTGGCATCAATATTATGAATATGTGTATCACTACGATCGAGATCCAACAAACTATTTTCATTGGGTGTATAACCATCGAAGGTCTTATTCATGTAAACAGAATAACAATTATTCTTTAACTTCAAATGAATAACCGTATCGCAATAAACATGATCAAATCATATTCATGCTCAACGCAAACGCTAAATAACATTTATTTAGGTTTAACACTAATCTCGAAAATATAGGGAGTGTGTGATGATGATCATATCAATATTGGAACTATTTCCAACACTCATCGTCACTTCCCCTCAACTAGTCTCTGTTTATTATGTAACTCTTGTTTCGAGTTACTAATCTTAGCAACCGAACAAGTATCAAATACCCAGGGGCTACTATAAACACTAGTAAGGCACACATCAAACACCTGTATATCAAATATACCCTTGTTCACTTTGCCATCCTTCTTATCCACCAAATATTCAGGGCATTTCCGCTTCCAGTGACCATTTCCTTTGCAGTGTAAACACTCAGTTTCAGGCTTTGGTCCAGCTTTGGTCTTCTTCATGGGAGTGATAACTTGTTTGCCATTCTACTTGAAGTTTCCCTTTCTTTCCCTTTGCCCTTTTCTTGAAACTAGTGGTCTTTTCAATCATCAACACTTGATGCTCTTTCTTGATTTCTACCTTCGTCGATTTCAACATCACGAAGAGCTCGGGAATCGTTTTCGTCATCCCTTGCATACTATAGTTCATCACGAAGTTCTAGTAACTTAGTGATGGTGACTAGAGAATTCTGTCAATCACTATCTTATCTGAAAGATTAACTCCTACTTGATTCAAGCGATTGAAGTACCCAGACAATCTGAGCACATGCTCACTAGTTGAGTGATTCTCCTCCATCTTTTAGCTATAGAACTTGTTGGAGACTTCATATCTCTCAACTCGGGTATTTGCTTTGAAATATTAACTTCAATTCCTGGAACATCTCATATGGTCCATGACGTTCAAAACGTCTTTGAAGTCCCGATTCTAAGCCGTTAAGCATGGTGCACTAAACTATCAAGTAGTCATCATATTGAGCTAGCCAAACGTTCATAACGTCTGCATCTGCTCCTGCAATAGGTCTGTCACCTAGCGGTGCATTAAGGACATATTTCTTCCGTGCAGCAATGAGGATACACCTCAGATCATGGATCGAATCCGCATCATTGCTACTAACATCTTTCAACACAATTTTCTCTAGGAACATATCAAAATAAACATATGAAAGCAACAACGCAAGCTATTGATCTACAACATAATTTGCAAAATACTACCAGGACTAAGTTCAAGATAAATTTAAGTTCATTTAATCATATTACTTAAGAACTCCCACTTAGATAGACATCCCTCTAATCCTCTAAGTGATTACGTGATCCATATCAACTACACCATGTCCGATCGTCACGTGAGATGGAGTAGTTTCAATGGTGAACATCACTATGTTGATCATATCTACTATATGATTCATGTTCGACCTTTCGGTCTCCGTGTTCCGAGGCCATATCTGTATATGCTAGGCTCGTCAAGTTTAACCTGAGTATTCCGCATGTGCAACTGTTTTGCACCCGTTGTATTTGAACGTAGATTCTATCACACCCGATCATCACGTGGTGTCTCAGCACGAAGAACTTTCGCAATGGTGCATAATCAGGGAGAACACTTCTTGATAATTAGTGAGAGATCATCTTAAAATGCTACCGTCAATCAAAGCAAGATAAGATGCATAAAGGATAAACATCACATGCAATTAATATAAGTGATATGATATGGCCATCATCATCTTGTGCTTGTGATCTCCATCTTCAAAGCACCATCGTGATCGCCATCGTCACCGGCGCGACACCTTGATCTCCATCGTAGCATCATTGTTGTTACGCCATCTATTGCTTCTACGACTATCGCTACCGCTTAGTGATAAAGTAAAGAAATTACAGGGCGTTTGCATTTCATACAATAAAGTGACAACCATATGGCTCCTGCCAGTTGCCGATAACTTCGGTTACAAAACATGATCATCTCATACAATAAAATATAGCATCACATCTTGACCATATCACATCACAACATGCCCTGCAAAAACAAGTTAGACGTCCTCTACTTTGTTGTTCCAAAGTTTACGTGGCTGGTACGGGCTTAGCAAGAACCGTTCTTACCTACGCATCAAAACCACAACGATAGTTCGTCAAGTTAGTGCTGTTTTAACCTTCGCAAGGACCGGGCATAGCCACACTCGATTCAGCTAAAGTGAGAGAGACAGACACCCGCCAGCCACCTTTAAGCATGAGTGCTCGTAACGGTGAAACCAGTCTCGTGTAAGCGTACGCATAATGTCGGTCCGGGCCGCTTCATCTCACAATACCGCCGAACCAAAGTATGACATGCTGGTAAGAAGTATGACTTGTATCGCCCACAACTCACTTGTGTTCTACTCGTGCATATGACATCTATGCATAAAACCAGGCTCGGATACCACTGTTGGGGAACGTAGTAATTTCAAAAAAATTCCTACACACACGCAAGATCATGGTGATGGCATAGCAACGAGAGGGGAGAGTATTTTCCACGTACCCTCATAGACCGTAAGCGGAAGCGTTATGACAACGCGGTTGATGTAGTCGTACGTCTTCACGATCCGACCGATCCAAGTACCAAACGTACGGCACCTCCGAGTTCAGCACACGTTCAGCTCCATGATGATCCCAGGGCTCCGATCCAGCAAAGCGTCGGGAATGAGTTCCGTCAGCACGACGGCGTGGTGACGATGATGATGTTCTACCGGCGCAGGGCTTCGCCTAAACTCCACGACGATATGACCGAGGTGGAATATGGTGGAGGGGGGCACCGCACACGGCTAAGGAACGATCCGTAGATCAACTTGTGTGTCTATGGGGTGCCCCCTGCCCCCGTATATAAAGGAGTGGAGGAGGGGGAGAGCCGGCCCTCTCTATGGCGCGCCCTAGGGGAGTCCTCCTCCCACCGGGAGTAGGATTCCCCCTTTCCTAGTAGAACTAGGAACCCTTCCATGTAGTAGGAGTAGGAGAGAAGGAAAGGGAAGAGAGAAGGAGAAGGAAGGAAGGGGGCGCCCCCCCTCCCTAGTCCAATTCGGACTAGTCCAAGGGGAGGGGTGCGGCCACCCTTTTGGCCCTTTCTCTCCTTTCCCGTATGGCCCATTGAGGCCCAATACGAATTCCTGTAACTCTCCGGTACTCTGAAAAATACCCGAATCACGCGGAACCTTTCCGAACTCCGAATATAGTCGTCCGATATATCGATCTTTACGTATCGACCATTTCGAGACTCCTCGTCATGTCCCCAATCTCATCCGGGACTCCGAACTTATTCGGTACATCAAAACTTATAAACTCATAATAAAACTGTCATCGTAACGTTAAGCGTGCGGACCCTACGGGTTCAAGAACTATGTAGACATGACCTAGAACTATTCTCGGTTAAGAACCAATAGCGGAACCTGGATGTCCATATTGGCTCCTACATATTCTACGAAGATCTTTATCGGTCAAACCGCATAACAACATACGTTGTTCCCTTTGTCATCGGTATGTTACTTGCCCGAGATTCGATCGTCGGTATCCAATACCTAGTTCAATCTCGTTACCAGCAAGTCTCTTTACTCATTATGTAATGCATCATTCTGTAACTAACTCATTAGCTACATTGCTTGCAAGGCTTATAGTGATGTGCATTACCGAGAGGGCCCAGAGATACCTCTCCGACAATCAGAGTGACAAAACCTAATCTCGAAATACGCCAACCCAACATGTACCTTTGGAGACACCTGTAGTACTCCTTTATAATCACCCAGTTACGTTGTGACGTTTGGTAGCACCCAAAGTGTTCCTCCGATAAACGGGAGTTGCATAATCTCATAGTTACAGGAACATGTATAAGTCATGAAGAAAGCAATAGCAACATACTAAACGATCAAGTGCTAGGCTAACGTAATGGGTCATGTCAATCACATCATTATCCTAATGATGTGATCCCGTTAATCAAATGACAACTCATGTCTATGGCTAGGAAACTTAACCATCTTTGATTCACGAGCTAGTCAAGTAGAGGCATACTAGTGACACTATGTTTGTCTATGTATTCACACATGTATTACATTTCCGGTTAATACAATTCTAGCATGAATAATAAACATTTATCATGAAATAAGGAAATAAATAATAACTTTATTATTGCCTCTAGGGCATATTTCCTTCAATTTCAACATTGAATACACCTCAGGAATAGTTTTCACCATCCCCTGCATATTGAAGTTCATCACAAAGCTCTTGTAGTTAGGTGGGAGCGACTGGAGGATTCTGTCGACCACCGTGTCATCCGGGAGATTAACTCCTAGTTGAGATAAGCGGTTGTGCAACCCAGACATTTTGAGTATGTGCTCGCTGACAGAACCATTCTCCTCCATCTTACAACTGTAGAACTTGTCGGAGACTTCATATCTCTCGACCCGGGCGTGAGCTTGGAAAAGCATTTTCAGCTCTTGGAACATCTCATATGCTCCGTGCTACTCAAAACGCTTTTGGAGCCCCGGTTATAAGCTGTAAAGCATGCCGCACTGAACCAGGGAGTAATCATCACTATGCGACTGCCAGGCGTTCATAACTTCTTGAGTTGCTGGGAAAATGGGTGCTTCACCTAGCGGTGCATCTAGGACATATGCTTTCTTGGCAGCTATGAGGATGATCCTCAAGTTCCAGACCCAATCCGTATAGTTGCTGCCATCGTCTTTCAGCTTGGTTTTCTCTAGGAACGCGTTGAAGTTGAGGGCAACATTAGCGTGGGCCATTTGATCAACAAGACATATTGCAATGATTTTACACTAAGTTCATGATAATTAAGTTCATCTAATCAAATTATATAATGAACTCCCACTCAGATAGACATCCCTCTAGTCATCTAAGTGATCCATGATCCGAGTCAACTAGGCCGTGTCCGATCATCACGTGAGACGGACTAGTCATCATCGGTGAACATCTTCATGTTGATCATATCTTCTATACGACTCATGTTCGACCTTTCAGTATCTTGTGTTCCGAGGCCATGTCTATACATGCTAGGCTCGTCAAGTCAACCTAAGTGTTTTGCATGTGTAAATCTGGCTTAACACCCGTTGTATGTGCTTCGAGACAACGAACTTTCGCAACGGCGCACAGTTAGGGGGAACACTTTCTTGAAATTATTATGAGGGATCATCTTATTTACTACCGTCATACTAAGCAAATAAGAATCAAAACATGATAAACATCACATGCAATCAAATAGTGACATGATATGGCCAATATCATTTTGCTCCTTTTGATCTCCATCTTCGGGGTGCCATGATCATCATCGTCACCGGCATGACACCATGATCTCCATCATCGTGTCTTCATGAAGTTGTCACGCCAATGATTACTTCTACTTCTATGGCTAAGGTGTTTAGCAATAAAGTAAAGTAATTACATGGCGTTATTCAATGACACGCAGGTCATACAAAAAATAAAGACAAATTCTATGGCTCCTGCCGGTTGTCATACTCATCAACATGCAAGTCGTGATTCCTATTACAAGAACATGATCAATCTCATACATCACATATATTTCATTCGTCACATCCTTTTGGCCATATCACATCACAAGGCATATGCTGCAAAAACAAGTTAGACGTCCTCTAATTGTTGTTGCATGTTTTTACGTGGCTGCTATAGGTTTCTAGCAAGAACGTTTCTTACCTATGCCAAAACCACAACGTGATATGCCAATTTCTATTTACCCTTCATAACGACCCTTTTCATCGAATCCGATCCGACTAAAGTGGGTAAGACAGACACGCGCTAGCCACCTTATGCAACTAGTGCATGTCAGTCGGTGGAACCTGTCTCACGTAAGCGTACGTGTAAGGTCGGTCCGGGCCGCTTCATCCCACGATGCCGCCGAAACAAGATAAGACTAGTAGTGGCAAGAGAATTGACAAAACCAACGCCCACAACAATCTTGTGTTCTACTCGTGCATACAAACTACGCATAGACCTAGCTCATGATGCCACTGTTGTGGAACGTTGCAGAAAATAAAAAAATTCTACACATCACCAAGATCAATCTATGGAGTCACCTAGCAACTAGAGAGAGGAGTGCATCTACATACCCTTGTAGATCGCGAGCGGAAGCGTTCAAGAGAACGGGGTTGATCGAGTCGTACTCGTTGTGATCCAAATCACCGATGATCCTAGCGTCGAACGTACGGCACCTCCACGTTCAACACACGTACGGTTGGGCAAGACGTCTCCTCCTTCTTGATCCAGCAAGGGGGAAGGAGAGGTTGATGGAGATCCAGCAGCACGATGGTGTGGTGGTGGAAGTAGTGGTGATCTCAGCAGGGCTTCGCCAAGCTCAGCGAGAGGGAGAGGTGTTACGGGGGGAGAGGGAGGCTCCAGGGGCTAGGGTGCGCAGCCCTCCCTCTCCCCTCTTTATATAGGGGCCCTGGGGGCGCCGGCCCCCTAGAGATCCAATCTCAAGGGGGGGGGGCGACGGCCAAGGGGGGGACTTGCCCCCCATGTCTGGGGCGCCCCCCACCCCTAGGGTTTCCAACCCTAGGCGTAGGGGGAGGCCCAAGGTGGGCGCACCAGCCCACCAGGGGCTGGTTCCCTTCCCACTTCATCCCATCTGGCCCTCCGGGATAGGTGGCCCCACCCGGTGGACCCCCGGGACCCTTCCGGTGGTCCCGGTACAATACCGGTGACCCCCAAAACTTCCCCGGTGGCCGAAACTGGACTTCCTATATATAAATCTTCACCTCCGGACCATTCTGGAACTCCTCGTGACATCCGGGATCTCATCCGGGACTCCGAACAAATTTCGGGTTACCGCATACTAATATCTCTACAACCCTAGCGTCATCGAACCTTAAGTGTGTAGACCCTACGGGTTCGGGAGACACGCAGACATGACCGAGACGACTCCCCGGCCAATAACCAACAGCGGGATCTGGATACCCATGTTTGCTCCCACATGTTCCACAATGATCTCATCGAATGAAGCACGATGTCGAGGATTCAAGTAATCCCGTATAAAATTCCCTTTGTCAACCGGTACGTTACTTGCCCGAGATTCGATCGTCGGTATCCCAATACCTCGTTCAATCTCGTTACCGGCAAGTCACTTTACTCGTACCATAATGCATGATCCCGTGACCAACCACTTGGTCACATTGAGCTCATTATGATGATGCATTACCGAGTGAGCCCAAAGATACCTCTCCGTCATACAGAGTGACAAATCCCAGTCTTCAACCCAACAGACACTTTCGAAGATACCTGTAGTATAACTTTATAGCCACCCAGTTACATTGTGACGTTTGGTACACCCAAAGCACTCTTACGGTATCCGGGAGTTACACGATCTCATGGTCTAAAGAAACGATACTTGACATTAGAAAAGCTCTAGCAAACAAACTACACGATCTTGTGCCATGCTTAGGATTGGGTCTTGTCCATCACATCATTCTCGCAATGATGTGATCATGTTATCAATGACATCCAATGTCCATGGTCAGGAAAACGTAACCATCCATCGATAAACGAGCTAGTCAACTAGAGGCTCACTAGGGACATGTTGTGGTCTATGTATTCACACATGTATTACGATTTCCGGATAACACAATTATAGCATGAACAATAGACAATTATCATGAACGAGGAAATATAATAATAACCATTTTATTATTGCCTCTAGGGCATATTTCCAACATAAAGGCCCAACTAAACTTTGGGCCGAATGTTGGGCCATGTAAGTTGTGGGCCTGGCGCAAAATGTGAAGGCCCCAATGGCCTTTCAAGCCCAAGAAACTTGCGGGCGAGCAAATTGTGGCCCGCTAGAATGCAGGCCCATTAAAGGTGAATGTTTCAGCCCGGTCAACTATATCAGATTGTCGCCATTTTTTAGATAGCGAATGATGGCATATATGGTAACTATTGGGAATTAAGAACAAACCTACTCTATACAATAAAGAAATTACGGCATCATAACTTAGAATAGACCCACACTATATGATAAAGGATTTATGGTATATTACATACACTGGGCATCGAAGTTCACCACCAGTGATCATAAAGTGCAATGAAGAAGCAGATTACAAAAACTGGGCACCACTACAACATAACAAAATAATACTGAACCAAGACCACTTCCAAGACAGTTCAAGAAAGGTTAGCCTTGCACGAGAAATGCTGAACAATGCTGTGAGACTGGCCCATTATGTTGGTCGTAGCATCCAGGTGTAGCTATTTAGCAATGAGGTTCTCATTGGCGTTCTCTGTGATCTTCCTTAGAGATAGGACTTCAAGTCGAAGTTGAGTTGAAGAATGCCTTTCTGCTTGAAGGGACTGAAGAAGTCGAACTAATTCAGATAGTGAATTCTGTGAGCTTGTGTGATTGCTAGTCTCAAGTAAATTGAACACTACATCAAGACAGGACTTTGGGGTTGTCTCACTATCTTCAAGATGTTTTGCCTTCTTTATTGCAATATATGTTGGGTTTACCTCATAGCCTTCAGCAGACTTGTGCATGCCATCAGGCATATCAGCCTGAAACAAGTAGAGAGATGACAAGTTTTGCACGTGTATAAACCAAGATGATAACGGTGCTGTCAATTCCATCCAATTCCCAATTAGAAAATAAAGAGTCAGTCCAAAATATCAATAGCATAATTTGGCATTGTTTATAATGCGGGGAGCTTCACCAAACTACTGGATTACCATGTCAACAAAACAAGCATAGATGAAGGGCAAAGACAATCATTATATCTATTTTGGTTAATGTGCATGGCATGTTGTTCATATCATCAACCACGTCAGTAAGATAAAACCGGAGATGACAAGGTGCAAACATGGGCTGCTTCACCATACAGTGGATTATAGATCCACAAAAACAAGCATACATATAGGGAGTACTGAGTAATGTGCATGGTATGAATAAGGAATTTGGTTTTACAACTAGAACTTGGAACTTACAGTTGTTGCGAACATGCATTTTGATAGAAATAGCAAACTAAACAACAGTCGACGGTAGGGAGTATGAGAAAATTAAACATCAGTTGAGGATAAAGGCTTTAGAAGGACTGACTTACAATAACAGTTAACACTGGCTTTATAATGTCCTTTTCCATGTCAAGGGAAGGATAACTCAAGAATTCCAGCACATGATCTTCTTCATAAGCATTGCATGTACTCTACATTTTGTAGAGAGTAATTATAGATATGATAATACCGGAAGGGATAGAGGATAATAAAGATAAGATATAGATTGGTGCTACATAATCAACTACCAATCCATGTAAGTACAAGCGTTACAGGACAAAATGTACTAACAAGAGCAATGGGCTACACTTCTGCACTGGCATTGTCTGTGTATTCAACTTTTTGGTAAGATTAAATATAGATCTGATATTTTTTAGTAAATGGTGGGCGAGGGAGATAAGATGCAAAATGCTACACAATGAACCAATCCCTCCTTCCCATAATATAAGAGTGTTCTGTGCACTGGTGTACTGTACAAAACGCTCTTATATTATGGGATGGAGGGAGTAGTTGTTAATGTAAGCACAATGATAGACGACCTTCAGTCCTTACAAGAGGACTGCAGAGCTAAACCTCTTAAAAAGCATTGGTTTGATTTTAAATTTATGTAAGAGCCGATACATATTTTATAATGTCCACTAAATGGAGGATAACAAGGCTAACATGTGCAGTGATGCTACATAATCAACCAGCTGTGAAACTAAGTATGGTCATACATGGAAAGAGGTACTCACAAGAGCAATGCAGTGTGCAACATAGTTGCGAGATTCTATGGTCCCTTGAGAATGAATGTTCTTCTACAAACATTTTTCATACAAGTGAGACTTTAAGGCACATGCAGAAATGTAGTTCAAATTGTGATGTGATACCATAGATAGTACCTTACAGTGCAGATGAGACCAATGTGTAACAAGATTATTCCAGTCACTGTCTGATAAATGTAGCACCGGAGACTTTACCGAAATTTCATTTAGAGGCTTTCCATCGAAGTGCGCTTGCCTCAAGTAGGAACGATACGAACGAGTGCTTGAAAAGCGCAACCAACCCTTGCTCCTATTGACTATCTAGTTTGGTCCTCACCTATTAAAAGAATGAAATCTTGTGTCTTCTGTCAGCAGAAACATATGCAGTAATTACCATGAATAACATTAGTACATTGCGCGAGGAAGATTGGAAATTGTTCTTTGTCTGTGGTATAATCTTTCCATGAAGGAACGATGTGCATAAAGTTCATGAGCAATATAATCTTCGTCTGGGAAGAAGTGGAATAGGGGTCCTATTTGCTGCAATTGGGGCTCTCTCTCATTCGAAAAGGGATTTGGCAACTAGATTTGGTGTACTCTTTGCTGGAATGGGGGTTTTGTGTCGAAGAGCTGGTGCTATGTCAACTGGTGAGGGAGTCATGGACTAAGGGGTCCTCGGGCCGACGACCCATAGTACATGGGCCGTACTGGTGGAGTCGTGTAATGACATGAGATCTATGAAGCCGTGGTGTGCCCTCCAAGTCAAGAAAGCGGAGGATCTCTTTAGTTCCTTGTTTTAATCTATCTTCGGTAACCCTAACCCTACCAGTGTCTATATAAACCAAGGGATTTTAGTCTTTAGGGCTAGAGCTACATTCATCACCTCATACCGTTAGGTTTTAGCTCATACTAGTCTCGAGGTAGATCTACTCTGTAAACCACCTTATACATTCAATACAATCAAGCAGGACGTTGGGTTATACCTCTTCGAGAGGGCCCGAACCTGGGTAAACACTATGTTCGTCGTTCCTTGTTACCCATCGATCCTAGATCCACAGCTCGGGACCCCCTACCCCAAGGTCTTCCGGTTTTGACACCGACATTGGCATCATCATACTGTTTGCAGCAGTTGGGGTCTGCTGAGTTAGGGCATCAGAGATGACCAGTATAGTAGGGCTAGAGTCTGCTAGTGTTGTGGTCGTGTTTTCTGGGCCTAGTGATATTGCAACTACACCTAATGGCCTATTTGATTTATCAGGTGTCACTACCTTTTCCAAATACTTTGTTCGTGATCCTTCGCGATTAGCAATAGCCCTCTTCCTTTTGAACGTCTAATACAAAAGAACAATATTTGAATGGATAAATATGGTATGATGATAGATGGAATATGTACTAAAAATGGATAGGCGGGGCGTATTCACTGACACGATGTGTAAACTAAGCTAATGGCAGTGCAACAAAGTAGAAGCAATCCAAAGCATCAGTTGCAAGATATGTGCGACCAATATAACCTTGCAAAGTTAGAGCAAGCACCTTGATGGGTGAATAAGATAGGGCATCTGCCTCTGAATCCTCCACTAGGGAGCTACATTGACTTAGGTCTACCCCTAGCTCAAAATCATTGTTAGGATCATATTCTAAGCATGAATCTGTAGGTGGAGAGCGTTTGCGTTGCATTGCATCCAGACTTGATTTCAGTCCCTTAATGCCAATTTTGATAGCCATGGCATTTTTCCGCTTTATTCTTTTCATGCGCGCAAGCTCATAATCATTATGATGTTGTTCAATACCTAAGATTCATGAAAACATTAAAAGTGGTCAGATTATCTACGGAATGCATTGCGGATTGAACTCGAAGAGTGTCTCCCTACAAACCCCTGCATATACAAAGTTCATCCCCCAACCGTGCTGACCAGACCACACACAGAAATATAAACCTCTTATGTCTCTATAAATGTCTCTAGAACAGGTGGACACACATTTCAAAACTGAATAGGAACATTAGAATCATATCAAATTCATATTTAAACAAATAAACTAAGAAATTACGAGTGGCATAATGTTTAGCTTCAAGGGTGGAGTGCTGGTAGTGTGACACAAAGCAAGCAGGCAGATTGTATTCCATGTAAAAGATTGTAGTCTATGTAAGATGTGGATATGACACTTTCTTTCTATACAATGCAGTGTTCGTTGCCCACACATGATGGAAGAGATCACATAGAGAAATACTATTCACTTAGGTCTGCATTTCCAGTATTTTGAAACAGGGTGGTCCACCCACAAAGAATATTGACAACGAATATGACAAGGCAAGCATAGGGTTGTGAATCAGTCATTACTTGTGAGCTTACTAGGACAAGTATGCAGAATTGAAGCTATAGTAAGAGACCGTCCAAATCTGAATAAAGAAGTTGGTCTAGCACTTATTGTTTGCAACTAATTGACAGGTATAACTGGATATCATTGTCACAACCCTAACATTGCTTGTAACTAGTTGCATTAAAGCATCCATGCATAATGTTTGAATTCAAGGGAAATTTGAAATGGGGATGTTCAAACTCTAGCATCAAAAGGAATTCAAATAGCTTCAACTAAAATCTTTTTCAATGATTTCAAAATGCCCTTTAAAAATGTTCATCATTTCTGGATCAAGGTGGAAGCATCTACCAAAAATGGTTGATATTTTTGCAGGACATATTTGGACTTTGAATTAATTCAACTATATTTGAATTGGAGCTATTTAAATGCTATATATATTTTAGATGCTCCAAAAATGTTGGAAATTGTTAAGGGTCACTGGAGTAACTCAGAAAGCAACCATAATTATTTCCAGGATTTTATGAATGGTTTACTATTTATTTTAAACCAGAACAGAAAAACAGAAATTAGAAAAGGTAACAGAAATAAAAGAGAGAGAGAGGAGTTACCTGGGCTTACCTTGCGCCCCACCCGGCCCAGCACTGTGCAGCCCAGGAGCTGGCCCAGTCCACCACCGCTGCCAGTCATCTCCCACCTCATGCCAGAAGGACGCAATGCATGTGTTCTCCGCACGCCGGCACGCACAGGGCCACGTCCTGCTTGCCGCCTTCTCCCCGACACGCCCAGAGGGCGCCACACACCTCCCTGCCTCTCTCTCATACTCTCCCGCGCTCTCACCCCCTTCCCTGGATCTCTCTCTCTCGCCTGACTGCTGCCGTCACCGCCGCACACTGCCACAGCGCTCACCGGCCATCCCTCGAGAAAAAGTCATTTCCATCGGCTTCGTATTGCCGTATGCATCATCCCAGACGAGACACGCGTCCTCGGGCGCCCTACAACATTGCCAACATCGCCATTTCCATCGCCGGCCACCGTGGATCGTCGTCGTCAATTCGGGAGCTACAGGGCGTCCCCGACCTCGCCCTCGCACTCGTTGGACTCGCAGTGAGCCCCTGCCCCGAACCCCTCTTCTTCCCCTCGTGTTTGCATGCTCTAGCTCCATTCCCACCTCTGCTAAAGCTCGCCGCCGCACGGCCATGTCGCAGCCGTCGTTCTGCCTAGTGTACGCCGCGTTCGAGCTCGTAGACGAGCTCTAAGAGGATCTAGGAAGCCGTGGCACACCTCATCCGGCCTCCCCGTGCCCTGCAGTCTTGCGCCCGCTCAAGCCGAGCTTCGGCCGCCGCCACGAGCTCTGCTCCGGCGAGCCGCGCCGTCCTCGCCGCGTCCCACCTGCATCCCTGGATGCGGGTGAGCCCGGGCTACGCCCCGGTGCCCTTAGCCGCCGCCCTCGTCGCCTTTAGTGCAAGTCCGGCACGTTGCTGCCACGGGTTTTGTCGCCGCCGGCCGAACTTCGGTGACAGCCGATGTGGCGGGTCATTAGCGCTAATCCTCGCCAGCTGGACCTCAACTAGTCACTGACAGCGGGCCCCGCGGCGGGTCAAAGTCCTAGTCAACACGGGGTTAACCCCCTGTGTCACTGACCGGTGGTCCCCGCTTGTAAAGTTTGACCCTGGCTAGCTGTTGACTCGCTGACGTCACTCAGTCGTCATGCTGGCGCAGTAATACATTTTCTGGATTTTTATTAATTCAGGAAATTCAAGAAAATACTCCAAACTTCAAAAAATCATAGAAAATTAATCGTAACTCCGAATGAAATAAGTTATATATGAAAAATGACCAGAAAAATCCAATGAATCTGTTTATGGCATTATCATGCATATTTGAACAACTTAAAGCTGATATATACAACAATTTGAATTAATGGCATTTGAAATGTCATATATGGAGTTTGAATTTGAATCTTAGATTCAAACCAACTCCATTTAACCTGCTGCTAGTTGCATTAGCTCAAACCACAGCATATTGCCATGTCATGATCATGCATCATGTTGTGCATTGAATTGATTGTGTTCTTCCTTATTTGCCGGTGTTTGTTCCCTCCCGATAGACGTGGTTCCGACGATGAGTTCGATGACACCGATGAAGAACTATACTATCTTCAGAAGTGCCAGGCAAGCAAAAACCCCTTGTTCATTCTGATACAATACCACTCTCTCGCTCCTGCTCTCTTTTACTTCATTAGGAAAGCAATGATTCAAGGGTTACATGCTGCGGTAGTTGAACCCCTTTCCTCTGCATGACTTGTCATTGCCACAGTAAATAGATGAAACCCACTAGCATGAGCAGGAGTTGTTTGAGCCATGATGTGTCTACTCATTTATGCTTGTTTGTCATGCCTGCTACTCCTTAGAGTTGAGTCAGTTCTGATTCATCGGGGACGAATTGGAATGGTGATGAACATGTCTTACTGTGTGTGAGCTAAGTGTGTGAACACGATTTGGTAAAGGTAGCGGTGAGAGGCCGTGTAGGAGTACATGGTGGATTGTCTCATTGAAGCCGTCGTCAGGAACTGAGTTCTGTGTTTGTGATCCATGAACAACTACTACCACGCATTGGAATGCTTAAGTGCCCCTCTCGGCTTATTAATCAACTCGATCTCTGTCCAGGAGTTGCAACTAGTTCTTGGTGTTTGCAGGTAGTGGTAGTAGTCTACCAAGTGGCACCCGGTACAGGTGGGCTTGGGACAGACTAGGCATAGTGGCACCCGGATGGTGGGCTTGGGAACCCTGCTCACATCATTTGGGGCCATGAGCGACACCCCGGCCGGATATCCTTGCGGATGGAACCCGAATAGGCGATAAACCTAGACTAGAGACTTGCATGGTTAGTCAGGTCGTGGCCGGCACCCTCGCTAGGCTTCCGCTTGAAGGTTGCCGAGATACATGACGTGTACATGGCGGTAAGTGGCGAGAGCGTGTGTGAAGAAGTACACCCCTACAGGGTTAATATGATCTATTCGAATGGCCGTGTCTGCGGTAAACGACCTCTGGGTTGTCTATACAGTTCATAGACAAGTGAAATTGGATACGCTAAAATGCACAAGATAAGCGTCAGTGCTATGAATGGCGTTCTCGTAGGGAGACGGGAGCGGATCCATAGTGGTGTATTGATATGGTGAATATGTGGACTCGTGTGCGCCACCTCAAAGAGTTACTTGGAGTCGTAGTTCAGGAAAGCCACCGAGTCAAAGCTGGCTTGCTGCAGTTAAACTCCACCCCCCCCCCTTTGTTGATAATGATGTATATGTAGTTAGTTCTGGTGTAAGTCTTGCTGGGTACATTTGTACTCACGTTTGCCTATTTTATGTTTTGCAGAGAGACTTTAGTCTCGCTAGTAGTTCTGCGTGGGCTTCGACGTTTAGCTTGTTATCTCAGCTATGATCTTGTGCCCTCGGCAGGATTTGATAGATAGTCAGGTTTCTCAGCCTTTTTCATTTATAGTTGTATGTACTCAGACATGTTAAGCTTCCGCGTGTGCTTTGACTTGTATGCTCTAAATGTTGGGTCAGGAGACCCATGTTTGTAATATCTCACTCCTAGGAGCCTATTGAATAAAATACTTGAGTCGAAGAGTCATGTTGTGATGCCATGTTGTATTTGCACATATCGAGCGTATTGTGTGTATGTTATTGAAATGCTTGGTATGTGTGGATCTGACAACCTAGTTGTTTATCCTTGGTAGCCTCTCTTACCGGGAAATGTCTCCTAGTGCTTCCACTGAGCCATGGTAGCTTGCTACTGTTCCAGAACACTTAGCATGGCCGGCATGTGTCCTTCTTCGTTCATGTGTCTGTCCCTTGGGGGAAATGTCACGGGGTGTCTACCAGAGTCCTATTAGCCTGCTACAGCCCGGATTCTCTGGAGTCCTGCTAGCCCAGCTGCTACAGCCCGGATTCACTCGCTGTTGATCGACACGTTCGCTGTTGGGTCATATATGCCTGTCCCTGTAAGTTAGCGCCACTTTGGGTTCACGACTAGTCATGTCAGCCCTGGTTCTTTGTCATATGGATCCTAGCGACACTATCATATACGTGAGCCAAAAGGCACAAACGGTCATGGGCCTGGTAAGGCGACACCCATGGGAATACCATGCGGGAGGCCGCAAAGTGATATGAGATGTTACATGCTAGATCAGTGTGGCATTGGATCGGGGTCCTGGCAGCTTTGGTATCAGAGCCTGACTGCCTGTAGGATTACCAAGCCAAACTGGTCAAAGTTGAGTCTAGAAATTCTTTAGTTATATAAGGGAATTGATTGTGGGATGGAACGTAAGGCTCTTTTTGCTCCTTATACCTTATGCCTTCTGATCTGAGTCACCTTATCTTTCCTACATGTTTAAGGAACTAGGCTTTCTCTTCTTTCTAGCAGGATCACGTGTTACTAATCCATAGACTTATAAGATTGTTGGATTTAAGTCTCAGTTCAGTTCCTACTACTTCCGTATGTTAACTGTTGATCTCGAAACCTTGATATTGTGCTTCTGAGTGGTTAAGCCACCATTTTTGTAGGTTGTCTCAAATCTTTTCGAGCATATACAGTTGTTATGCTGTCTGAGTCATCGCAGGTCTCTAAATTGTCTGATGCATTTGGAAATCCCTTCTTACCGTTCCGAAGTTCCTTTGTGCCAGATTAACCACACTAATCAGAGAGTTGAGGTACTCTATTGCCTCGATGTATATGTTGGAACTATTAATATGACCCTAGGTATGTTAGGGGATCACCTAGTAATCTAGCCATGTTTTGTGTCCCCAGTGTGATCATTCTAGCCATCATTCTTGAAAGCGTCCAGTGATGCAATATAGTTAGTAGGTATTCTATTCCTAGGGTTTTGAACCCAATATTCACCCTACTTACCTCATATTGATAGTGTTTGCTAGTTCCTTTAGGATATTGGTAACCTCTGCATTAGTCCTCGATGTTCGTGGTATTTCCTTCTTCCAAATAATATGAACCACTTATGGCAGAAGTTCTTTGAACCAAAAGATCACAACCAAAGTGCTCTTGACAAGTTCTCGATTCCTTGTTGTTACTCTGCCAGTTCTACCTTTTTGCATGGGTTATCCGGAAGAAATATGTCGAACTTGGTTCGACATACTAATCTATGCATCCACAACTCAGAAAGTTATATGCTCCTTGAGTTGTCCCTCCTTAGTTCTATTCTGACCCCCGTCTATCAATTGATAGTCAAGAGCATGCGTGCATTGGTTCATCGATGCCTATTACTCTTGTGGTCCGTCATGCCATTCTATTCCGGAAGGACTAGGAGAAACAAACCCAGTACCTTATCCATTTCGAGGATTGGGTCAAAGTAGTTCTACTTCGTAGATCAAAATGCCAATCCAGCTTTTGTTTTGTTCTACCCTGAAGTATTACCCACTTTATGTCAGGAATGTCATGAGGATTGCACCTTCTCTTATGGATTCTTGACGTAGTGATACTTCTCACTGTCATTATATATTTCTCGGTCCCCGCGTTATTGTAACCGGAAGGCCGACAAGTGAATCATGATGTGTGAAATCTATACTCCTAGCAACTCCGCTGCTTGGTAGTTAAATGGACAATAACATCATTCTTAGTGTGTTGATTATTGAGTCATCATCCTAAGGTTGATCGGGCTACCTAGTCCTTATTTCTGGTGCACTCTCCGATCAATAAGTTAGGATTGTGTCAATTCCTCGCTTTTTTGATCATATCGCCTTGCCTCGAAAGCTCTCGAGCTTAGTAACATATCGTTGGTTCATGATTTTCCAAATATCTTCTCGGAAGTATCACCAGGTCGTCACCTGACCGGTATGTTGAGTTCGTCATCAAGTTGGTTTCCTGTAAACCACCCTTTCCCCAAGAATATATGCTGGATACCCTGAGCTAGTTGGTTAAGCTAAGCAACAACTTGGAGAGTTGGAAGATAAAAGCTTGTCCGACTTAGTTCATTCCAAAGGGATATCCTTGTGCGTGTGTGTTGAAGAAAGATGATATCTTCCTTGATTGATCCTCGTGGTCAATTGTTAGATCTATTATCTTATCCAATCTTTTATTTGGGTATGTTCTATCGTCAAATCAAATCAGAACCAATGATACTCGTAATGTTGTCTTACTCGTGGTTGTTTCCTCGAGCATACACCATTATATCTTTCGGGTCTGACCAATGATATCACCTTGTTCACATAATTGTGGTATTCCACTTATATGGAAACCTGGATGAATTGTTGTTGATCCCATCAGCAACATTTTTACCTTCCCCATGATTCATGTTGAACATCCACCTAGTGTTGGAAACCTTGTGAACAATGCTTTCGTGTTCCGTCCATGAAGCATATGCTTGGATGAAAGAAGTGACTTCCTCTAATTCATGTGCATTTGATGCAAGTTGCCGCCATGAATTCGAGAAAGCATGTTTTTACCTCCTCTGGAATCATCCCAAGTCATTTATGCACGTGCGAAGTATTCTGTGGTCTATTAGACTGATCACTTCATTCCATATGAATTCCGTAGCACACTAAGCCACTGATTGATTTGTTCAAGGAGAAAAAGTTCCTTTTAAGAGCTAACCTGGGCTTAATCAAGGACTTCATTATCCACAATGATGGTTCCTCACCAGAACTCGGTAGTGTTTTATTATAAGACTACTACGTGATCATGCTTGTCTAGGACAGCGTGTTCACATGTGTGTGGCAGAACCAGCTCATGTTTTCGAGCTTGCTATCGTAGTTCATTTCCCGAGAATCTCGCAACATCATCTCGTCGATTTGTGTTGCAAACTTTCACTTTTCTTTCTAGACTTGACGAGTCTGGAATATTCCGACATGAACCATATCTGAATCTCAGGCAGATATGATGGTTGGAACATTTCGCAAGAACTATAATATTGGTCTCTCTGAAACCGGTTAAGTGGATGTCGTGGCCAACACACCCAGCTGGAAGACCTATTATTGTACTATCTTGATTGAGGAAGTTGGCCACCTCCCCATAAGGATTTCATAGGATTTACTCCCTAGTTGTCCCTTTTGGATTTTTGTGTTCCCGAAGTCCGCCCTTTACTTGATGGCCATGTTTATGCTTTTTAAGCATGACCGTGGTAGCTAGAACATCAAGGAGAACATTAGAAGCGGAGTGCTAAATGTCTCTCGGTCGATCATCCAGATTTTTTTCCTTGGCATTGCTAAGGTAAAATCTGAGAAAGTGTTTGTCTTCCTTTGCATCCGCGCCTTCCATCAATATCCATCATGGTAGTATGTTGTGTAGCCAGGATCCTTGATGCGGATATTGGTAAAGCCCCCTGATGAATATGGAAATGCTCAAGTTCTTGAGAGCACACGCAAGGAAAATCACCCCTTGTGTTGTCTTCAATAAGGTAATCCACATCGTCCATTCTAGTCTGGTTATGCCATCCCTTCGTACTCCACCGACGATTGTTGATAATTTGCCTTAGGATGGTATAGAAAGTCTCAATGATCTCTATATCAAAGGTAATTCTTTTTGCTACTTAAGGTACTAATTCTATGAGCCACCTCCTCTAAGATGTCTCATTATGGTATCATGGCAACTCAACTCCTCGCTACGTTGACAACCATTCACCACCCTCTTTGGTGTGGAATTATTGTCTACCTAGCGTACCCTCGTCATCTGTTCCACTCCATTCCTCTAGATGTGTGCTTCGTGTCTCGGCTCGAGAGATGTTTCGGCGTCTCACTCCATGAGTTAATCCTGAGTTGTCCGATCTTCGAGAAGATCGATCCCTCTAGAGTTTACCTTATCCTCTCATTGTCATGTTAGTTGTAGTTCTTAGAGAAAGACATCGAGACAAGGATGGTGATCGAGTCGACGTTCATAGGAAGTGCAACCTGGATCGTGAAGATTGTGTTAGTTTGCGTCCCCCTCCTTCATCTTAACCTATGCTTGTAACTAGTTGCATTAAAGCATCCATGCATCATGTTTGAATTCAAAGGAAATTTGAAATGGGGATGTTCAAACCCTTGCATCAAAAGGAATTCAAATAGGTTCAACAAAAATCTTTTTCACGGATTTCAAAATGCCCTTTAAAAATGTTCATCATTTCTGGATCAAGGTGGAAGCATCTACCAAAAATGGTTGACATTTTTGCAGGACATATTTGGACTTTGAATTAATTCAACCATATTTGAATTGGAGCTATTTAAATGCTATATATATTTTAGATGCTCCAAATATGTTGGAAATTGTTATGGGTCACTGGAATAACTCGGAAAGCACCCATAATTATTTCCAGGATTTTATGAATGGTTTACAATTTATTTTAAACCAGAACACAAAAACAGAAATTAGAAAAGGTAACAGAAATAAAAGAGATAGAGAGAGAGGAGTTACCTGGGCTTACTGAGCGCCCCACCCGGCCCAGCACTATGTAGCCCAAGAGTTGGCCCAGCCCACCACCGCTGCCAGTCGTCTCCCACCTCGCGCCAAAAGGACGCGAGGCGTGTGTTCACCGCACACCGGCACGCGCAGGGCCACGTCCTGCTTGGTGCCTTCTCCCCGACGCGCCTAGAGGGTGCCACGCACCTCCCTGCCTCTCTCTCACACTCTCCCGTGCTCTCACCCTCTTCCCTGGATCTCTCTCTCTCTCTCGCACAACTGCTGCCGTCACCGCCGCACACTGCCACGGCGCTCACCGGCCGTCCCTTGAGATACCATCATTCCCATCGCCTCCGTCTCGCCGTCTGCATCATCCCAGACGAGCCACGTGTCCTCAGGCGCTCTACAACGTTGCCAACATCACCGTTTCCCTCGCCGGCCATCGTGGATCGCCGTCGTCAATTCGGGAGCTACACGGCGTCCCTGACCTCGCCTCGCGCTCGTTGGACTCACAGTGAGCCCCTTCCCCGAACCCCTCTTCTTCCCCTCGCGTTCGCATGCTCTAGCTCCGTTCCCCACCTCACCAAAGCTCGCCGCCGCACGGCCATGTCGCAGCCGTCGTTCTGTCTAGCGTATGCCCCGTCCAAGATTGTAGACGAGCTTCAATAGGACCCAGGAAGCCGTGGGACACCTCATCAGGCCTCCCCGTGCCATGCAGTCTTGTGCCCGCTCAAGCCGACCTCCGGCCGCCGCCGCGAGCTCTGCTTCGGCGAGCCCCGCCATCCCCTCCGTGTCCTACCTACCTCCCTGGATGCGGGTGAGCCCGTGCTACGCCCCGGTGCCCTTAGCCGCCCCCATCGCCTTTAGCGCAAGTCCGGCACGTTGCCGCCGCGGGTTTTGTCGCCGCCGGCCGAACTCCGGCGACAGCCGATGTGGTGGGGTCATTAGCGCTAATCCCCGTTGTCGGTGTCAAAACCGGCAGATCTCGGGTAGGGGGTCCCAATCTGTTCGATGTTTACGGGTTTGAACCCTTCTGGGAATTCATGATCCATCACTTCGTCAGTGAAGCAGAGGGGGTGTGCGGCGCCTCTGTGCCGGGCTATATGGTTACGCAGCTCAAATTGGTCTGGGTTGCTGTGTTCGGCCCGGCCGGACTTGTTGATGATGTATCCGGCGCGTCGATCGTCGTCGCACATTGGCGCGCGTCCCCGCGATCCGTAGATCGACCTTGGATGTCCTGCTTTGTTTTCCACAATATCCTGCAGGTCTTGCTTGTTGCCCTGGGCCGTAGTGTATCGGCGTGGGGGTGCGGGCTGATATCGGACTGATATCCCATTTTATCCCGGCCACGAGGTGGCCAGTCGGCCGTTTGGCGCTCAAGTCCATATTCCTCGGCTGCCAGGACTTCGGTCCATATATCTGTGAGTAGATCTTGATCAGCTTGGAGTTGTTGCTGCTTCTTCTTCAGGCTCCTTGCAGTGGCTATAAGCCTACGCTTGAAGCGCTCCTGCTCCACTGGATCCTCAGGCACGCCGAATCCGTCGTCGCCGAGGCTAATCTCGTCTTCGGGGGGGGGGGGGGGGCCTGTAGTTGTCCTCCTCCGGGTATACGTCTGTCGCCTGTTCTTCTGGGTTGACCTGCTCATCTTCCTATTCGGCCTGCTCGAAGGCAGGCTGGTCAGGGTCATATTCTTCTTCGGCGCCATCCGGACTATTTTCATCTCTGGGGCCAGTATTGCTGTGGCGGGGCTTGGAGCGGCGCCGACGACGCCCATGCTTTGCTTTTCTCCCCGAGGGGTTATCCTCCGTTGCATCATCGCCATTAGTTTCCTTTGGAGTGTCCACCATATATATATATATATTGTATGAGGAGGTGGCCGTCTACCGCCCGGTGAGCGGTGGCTCCTGTAATTCTCCTACATCGTCGTCCATACCTTCGATGTCTTCGGAGTCGAAGTCAAGCACGTCAGTTAGATCATCGATCGTGGCAATGAAGTGGGCGGTGGGTGGGCGGCGAATTCCGTCGTCGTCTGCTTCCCACTCAAGCCAGACATAGTTCGGCCCAGAGTCTCCTGACAAAGAGAGAGACTTCAATAAGTTCAGCATGTCTCCAAAGGGCGAGTGCTGAAAAACGTCCACCGCGGAGAACTCCATCACCGGAGCACAATCAGGCTCGGCGGGCCCGGGGACGCACGGACTGGAACCTACAGCCGAATATGAATCCGGGGGTCCGGAGTCACACTCAAGAGTGAGGCCTGTGTTCGGCTCCATCACCGAGGAGGGTACGGCTTGCAGGGTGGGGTCCAGCCCTCCATCCTTAGGCAATGCAATCTGCCCCGGATTTAAATCCGAGGCTTCTGCCGGGGTGATATCCCGAGCATCGTCTGACAGCAGGCCTAAGCCATGCTCATCGTGACTGTTCGGCGCTCCTGACGCTGGCCCGAATCCGTCGAAGATCAAGTCCCCGCGAATATCTGCTGTGTAGTTCAAGTCTCCGAACCTGACCTGGTGGCCGGGGGCATAGCTGTCGATCTTCTCCAAACGGCCAAGCGAATTGGCCCGCAGCGCGAAGCCGCTGAACACGAAGATCTGTTCGGGGAGAAAAGTCTCGCCTTGGAAAGCGTCGTTGATGATGATTTTAGGAGCCATCAAGCCTAACAGCGACGACACAGAGGAACTCTCAATGAAAGCACCAATGTCGGTGTCAAAACCGGCGGATCTCGGGTAGGGGATCCTGGTTTGTGCGTCAAGGCTAATGGTAACAGGAAGAAAGGGACACAGATGTTTACCCAGGTTCAGGCCCTCTCGATGGAGGTAAAACCCTACTTCCTGCTTGATTAATATTGATGATATGGGTAGTACAAGAGTAGATCTACCACGAGATCGTAGAGGCTAAACCCTAAGAGCTAGGCTATGATGGTATGATTGTAATTGTGATCGGCCTTCTAAGGACCAACCTCTCCAGTTTATATAGACACCGGAGAGGGCTAGGGTTTACATGGAGTCCGTTACAAGGAAGGGAATATAATATCCGGATCGCCAAGCTTGCCTCCCACGCAAAGGAGAGTCCCATCCGGACACGGGCCGAAGTCTTGAGTCTTGTATCTTCACGCTTCAATAGTCCGGACGTTGTATGCAGTCCGGCTGTCCTGATACCCCCTAATCCAGGACTCCCTCACCCGCCAGCTGGACCTCAACTAGTCACTGCCGGCGGGCCCCACAGCAGGTCAAAGTCCAACTCAACACGGGGTTAACCCCCTGTGTCGCTGACCGGTGGGCCCCGCTTGTAAGGTTTGACCCTGGCTGGCCGTTAACTCGCTGACATCACTCATTCGTCATGCAGGCGCAGTAATACATTTTCTGGGTTTTTATTAATTCAGGAAATTCCAGAAAATACTCCAAACTTCTAAAAATCATAGAAAATCAACCGTAACTCCAAATGAAATAAGTTATATATGAGAAATGATCAGAAAAATCCAATGTATCTGTTTATGGCATTATCATGCTGTCAGGACCCTGATTCTATGCCACACCAATCTAGCATGTAACACCTCATATCACTTTGCGGCCTCACGCACGGTATTCCCACGGGTGTCGCCTTACCATGCCCGGGACATTTTACGCCTTTTGGCACACATATATGATAGTGTCGCTAGAATACATATGACAAAGAACCCGGGCTGACATGGCTAGTCGTGAACCCAAAGTGGCACTAACTTACAGGGACAGGCATACAAGACCCAGCAATGAACATGTCGGTCATCAGCGAGTGAATCCGGGCTGTAGCAACTGGGCTAGCAGGACTACGGTAAACCGGGCTATAGGAGGCTAACAGGACTCCGGTAGACACCGCATGACATTTCCCCGAATGGACAGACACAGGAACAAAGAAGGACACATGCCGGCCAGCCTAAGTGTTCCGGAGAAGTAGCAAGCTACCAGGGCTCAGTGAAAGCACTAGGAGACATTTCCCGGTAAGAGAGGCTACTAAGGATAAACAACTAGATGGTCAGATCCCACACATAGCAATACACATTAGACGTACGCATAACATGCAAGTATGTGTTGTACAACATGGCATCACAACATAACTCAACAACTCATATAGATAAAGGCTCAGAAGAGCCATCATAGCATTATTACAAGCAGGGGTCACATGACCCAACATTCAGAGCAAGCAAGCAACAAGCGGAAGCATTACATGTCTGAGTACAGACATCTATAAATGAAAAAGGCTGAAGAGCCTGACTATCTACAACATCCTATCATGATCGTAGCTGAGGTACAAGCTACTTGTCGAAGTACACGGAAACTAGTAAAACCGAAGTCTCCTCTGCAAAAACATAAATAAAGCAACATGAGTACAAACGTAGTCAGCAAGACTTACATCAGATCCTATCATACATGCATTTGTATCAAGAAGGTAATGTGGGGCTTAGTTGCAGCAAGCCAGCTTCGACTCAGTGGCTATCCTGTTCTACGACTACTAGAACTTCTTTGAGGTGATATGGCGCACACGAGTCCACTAATCACCACACAATACACTACTATGGACTCATCCCCGTCTCCCTACGAGAAGGCCATACATAGCACTCACACTTGTCTTGAGCATTTTAGAGTATCCACTTCAAGTTGTCTATGTACCACGTAAGCATCCAAAAAGTCCATAATCGCGGATCCGGCTATTCGAATAGATCATGTTAACCCTGCAGGGGTGTACTTCTTCACACACGCTCTCGCCACTTACCGCCATGTACACGTCATGTATCTCGGCAACCTTCAAGCGGAAGCCTGACGAGGGTGTCGGCCACGACCTGACTAACCACACAAGACTCTAGTCCAGGTTTATCGCCTATTCGGGTTCCATCCGCAAGGAGATCCGGTCAGGGTGTCTCTCACGGCCCCAAACGATGTGAGCAGGGTTCCCAAGCCCACCATCCGGGTGCCACTTGGTACACCGTTCCACTGTGCCTAGTCTGTCCCAAGCCCACCTGGTCGGGTGCCACTTGGTAGACTACTAACACTACCTACAAACACCAAAAACTAATTGCGACTCCAATTCGATCCCAATGAATCAGACCTGACACACTCTAAGCTACGGCAAGCATGGCATGGTAGGAACACAACATGGCTTCAATCAACTCCTACACATGCTAGTGGGTTTCAACTATTTACTGTGGCAATGACAGGTCATGCAGCGGAATGGGTTCAACTACCGCAGCACAAAGTTGCAATTGAATCGTTGTTGTCCTAATGCAATAACTGAGAGCAGGAGCGAGAGAGTAGGATTGTATTGGGATGAACAAGGAGGTTTGCTTGCCTGGTAGATCAACAAGGGAGGCACTGCTTCACAGACAGGTACTCTCAAGCACTCTCCAGAGCAGGACCTATCGAGAAGAAAAGCATATGCAATAGTATGATGCATGAACATGGCATGTAGACGTGATGCTGTTTGACCTAATGCAGCTAGCGTTCATTTAGTTGAAGTCCATTTGAACCAAGGATTCAAATGCAACTCCAAGTTAAGCCCTTTATAAGTGCCATTTTAGTGTTTCACTTATACAATAGGTATAAGTTGGCTTGTCGTGAATGAAACTAGTACAAATGGATTGATTGCATTTTTTTGATAATTTTTCATATATAAATTGTTTCAATCTGAGTTACGGTTGAATTTCTACGATTTTTTTAAGTTTTGCTAATTTTCTGGAATTTCCTGATTTAATTTAAATCCGGAAAATAAATAATTGCGTCAGCATGACGTCATCACTATGTCAGCGGGTCAACGTGGCTGTCCAGGTCAAGACTGACATGTGGGATCCACACGTCCATGTCATAGTTAGTTAACACAGTTAATTAGTTGTTAAGCTAATCCTAAACTAAAATTAGCTGGGCTGGGCTCCACATGTCACTGACCCACACGGGTCAAAGCTGGGTCAACAAGGGGGGTTAGACCAGGTCAATCCCACCGGCGTTTAGCCGCCGGCGAGGCCGAACACGGCGGAGGGCTCGGGATCATTGCTCCGGCGACCATTTGGGCGGCGGAGACCACTGACGAGGAGCCAGCGCTCGTCCGCGTCATCCGGAGCAAGTGGGAGAGGCGGGGACGGCCGGAGCTCACCGAAGCGGAGCTCGGGGTGGCGGCCGGAGTTCGACCGAGTGCGCGCGGGTGCTGCGGGGCATGGCAGGAGCTGCGGGCCACGGCGTTGGCCTTCTAGGAGGCTGCTGAGCGCGGTGGCAGGTGCAGGCGTCGATTGCGGTGGCTCTGGCCACGACGGGGAGGTACCACGGTGGCGCGACCACTCGGGTCCGGCGGCTAGCGTGGCTACGGCACGAAATTGAGCACGGGTGAGGGAGTCCTGGACTAGGGAGTGTCCGGACAGCCGGACTATCATCGTCCGCCGGACTCCAAGACTACGAAGATACAAGATTGAAGACTCCGTCCTGTGTCCGGATGGGACTTTCCTTGGCGTGGAAGGCAAGCTTGGCGATACGGATATGTAGATCTCCTACCATTGTAACCGACTCTGTGTAGACCTAGCCTTCTCCGGTGTCTATATAAACCGGAGGGCTTTAGTCCGTAGGACACAACATACATTACAACAATCATACCATAGGCTAGCTTTAGGGTTTAGCCTCCTTGATCTCGTGGTAGATCCACTCTTGTACTACCCATATCATCAATATTAATCAAGCAGGACATAGGGTTTTACCTCCATCAAGAGGGCCCGAACCTGGGTAAAACATCGTGTCCCTTGTCTCCTGTTACCATCCGCCTAGACGCACAGTTCGGGACCCCCTACCCGAGATCCGCCGGTTTTGACACCGACATTGGTGCTTTCATTGAGAGTTCCTCTGTGTCGTCACCGATAGGAAGGATGCCTCCACCCGTCTTCAAGGACGGTATTTTCGCCAAAGGGGCCTTGGCCGCCGGCCAAACTATCCGGCTAGGTGGTTTTCTTATGACCGCCTGTCCGGCCACTGCTTCGACAATGACTTCTCAAGTCGTCAAAAGCAATCTCCACGTCAGCTCGGAATTCGCCGAGCGGCTGGATCCGATAGAGCTCTCGTCTGTCAACGAACTCTTGGATCGCATCGCCGCCCTGGGAGTCGCTACGGACTACAATCAGATTGGGCTTAAAACCGATCTGAGAGAGATTAACTCTCCCCAGGTCACCCACCACGTCGCAGTGGTAGAGGAACAATGCGGCGACTTTCTCCTGTATTAAAAACTAGACATGTCCGGGCTCCCGAACCCTCCATGCCGGATTTCCGCGGAGGAACGGACTTCGATCGAGCACTGAACTTAAAGTCAGGCATCGGACCGGACTCGTTGGACAACGTCCAGCAATCCAAGCTTCCAAAATTGGAAACTTCACGGCCTTTAAGCCCCGAGATGGGTAGGGATCCGGAATTTATTCCACCCACCCGCCCAGACATATGCGATCTATCTCTAATACGGCAAGAGCCCGCTGAAACAGTACATCACTACTGGGCCAGATTCCTCCTGGTTATGGACAGGATAAAGGACTGCCGAGAGGAAAACGCAATTTCAATCTTTTGCAATAATTGCACGGACAAGGGAATATTGAACGCCATCGGCCGTCGTAAAATCACACGCTTCACCGATCTGGCGTCCATAGTACGAAAGTACTGTGCGATGGAGAGTTTCCGGAAAACCGAAAATCAGTTTTGGGACAATCCGGCCCCGAATACAACCTTCGTCCGCAACAAAAGGGTGCATCATACTCAGGCCCCAGATACAAAAACCAAAAAGCAAAAACCCCATAGAGGGCACGGAACCGTACTGGAGGGATGGCTCAGCGGACCCTGTAAGCTTCATAGTACAGAGGGCGCCGTCCCAACACATAGCCTTCGAGCATGTTGGATATTACGGCAGGTGGCCAAAAGTGGCGAGGAGCTTCTAGCCCCGGAAAACCACTCCAACAATACCGGTACGGTATCAACAGTCTTCGAGACCTTCGCATCAAATAGTATGCGAAAACGAACAATCCGCGGCCTCGCCGAAGTCTACCAAGTAGCAACAGCAAATCCATGGAGCGACACAGCCATCACCTTCAACGCCAGCGACGAACCTAAATTCCGAACAGCCCGAGCACCAGCCGCACTGGTGCTTAGTCCCATAGTGGACGGCTTTCGACTTACAAAGGTCCTCATGGATGGCGGCAGCGGACTAAACCTCATCTACGAGGAAACTCTTCAAAAAATGGAAATAGACTGGAGCCGTATTGAGCGAAGCAGCACAACCTTCAGAGGAATAATCCCTAGCCGGGAAGCGCGCTGCACCGGAAAAATCACACTCGATGTGGTGTTCGGCTCGCCGGACAATTACAGATCCGAAGAAGTCACGTTCCAAGTGGCCCCGTTCAACAGCGGATATCACGCTATATTAGGACGAGAGGCATTCACAATTTTTCAAGCCGTACCCCATTACGGGTACATGAAGCTCAAAATGCCTGGGCCCGGCGGAATAATCACTCTCGCTAGTGATCCGGACATAGCACTCCGCGCCGAAAACAAGACAGCCGCACTAGCCCTGGAGGCACTATCCGAAGCCCTAGCGGCAGAAGAACTCACCGCGCTGCGCTCTACGGTGAACAGGGACGATGTGATACTCGATAAAAGATCCAAGTCCACCTCCTTCAAACCAGCAGATGAAATAGTAAAATTCCAGGTCCATCCAACGGACCCAACAAAGACGGCCTCCATTGGGGCACAATTGAACCCCGAGGTAGACGCCGCACTGCGCGAATTCCTTCGGGAAAATTGGGACATTTTCGCCTGGCATCCTTCGGATATGCCCGGAATCCCACGCAGATTGGCAGAACACAGCCTAAACATCCTAAAAGGATTCAAGCCAGTCAAACAGGCTCTTCGACGATTTTCCGAACCCAAAAGACAGGCAATGGGAGAAGAGCTAGCCAAACTATTGGAAGCCGGATTCATCAGAGATATCAAACATCCGGATTGGCTAGCAAATCTGGTAATGGTACCAAAGAAGGACAAATCCTGGCGCCTATGCGTTGATTTTAAAGACCTCAATAAGGCTTGCCCAAAGGATCCCTTCCCCCTCCCCCGCATCGACCAAATTATCGATGCTACCGCAGGGCACGATTCGTTGTGCTTCCTCGACGCATACTCTGGCTACCATCAAATCAAGATGGCGGAAGCAGACCAAGCCGCAACGGCATTCATCACTCCATACGGACCATTCTGCTTCAACACGATGCCCTTCGGACTTAAAAACGCCGGCGCAACATATCAGCGCATGATTCAAACATGTCTGGCTACCCAGATCAGCAAAACAGTCGAGGCATACGTAGACGACGTAGTCGTCAAAACCAAACACGTCGAAACTCTAGTAGACGATTTGAGGCTCACATTCGACAACCTCAGAGCATATGACATTAAGCTGAATCCGGAAAAATGCGTTTTCGGCGTACCAGCCGGAAAGCTGCTGGGCTTCATTGTATCCGGTAGAGGAATTGAAGCAAACCCGGCCAAGATCCGAGCTCTGTCACAGTTGGATATTCCAAAAGACCTCAAGCAGATACAAAAATTGACCGGATGCGTGGCAGCTCTAAGCCGTTTTATCTCCCGCTTGGGAGAAAAGGCACTGCCCCTTTATCGCCTCCTTAGGCGCACCGAACACTTCGAGTGGACGGATGCTGCCACTGCCGGACTCGAAAAAATAAAGGCCATATTGGCAACAAATCCGGTCCTAGCCGCGCCAAACCTAGGCGAACCCATGTTGTTATACATCGCAGCAACACATCAAGTTGTAAGCGCGGTACTCGTCGTTGAACGAGAGACAGAAGGGCATAAATTCCCTCTTCAAAAACCAGTGTACTACGTATCCACTATGTTAACCCCCTGCAAGTCCCATTACCCGCACTATCAAAAGATAGCCTACGCGGTGTTCATGGCATCCCGGAAGCTCCGACACTACTTTCAAGAGTGTTCGATAACAGTGGCCTCCGAAGTACCACTCAATGACATTATAAACAACCGCGACGCAACGGGCAGGATTGCAAAATGGGCCATTGAGCTCCTACCATTCGATATAACCTACAAGCCTCGGCGAGCTATAAAGTCACAAGTTTTGGCTGACTTTGTCGCTGAATGGACCGAAGCCGAACTCCCTAAAGAGTACGGCGCATACTCCAATTGGACTATGCACTTTGACGGCTCCAAAATGTTGGCCGGACTGGGGGCTGGCGTCGTCTTGACGTCCCCAACCGGGGACACAGTCCAATACGTACTTCAAATAATGTACACGGACTCCAACAACGCAGCCGAATACGAGGCCCTCCTACATGGTCTCCGGATGGCAATCTCCATGGGCATTCAGCGCCTAGAGGTGCGCGGGGATTCAAACCTTGCAATATCCCAAATAAACGGAGACTTTGACGCCAAGGATCCGAAAATGGCAGCATATCGCAACGCTGTCCTAAAAATGTCAGCTCGGTTTGAAGGACTTGAATTCCATCACGTAGCCCGAGATAATAACCAAGCAGCCGACGTACTGGCACGCATCGGTGCAAAACGTGACGCTGTCCCTCCAAATATCTTCCTGGAACGGCTCTTCAAGCCGTCCGTACTATGGGAAGGGGAGACCGGAAATGACAAACCGGAAACAACCGCGCCAACCGGCGATTCAGCCGATGACATAACACCTTCAGCCCACGACATAATGGCAGTAATCGCCCCGTGGACAGAACCATTCCTAGCCTACTTGCTTAGGCAGGAACTCCCGAAGACCAAAATGAGGCCCGCTGCATAGTCCGGCGATCGAAAGCCTACAAGGTCCATGAGGGAGAACTTTATAAGAAAAGTACAACCGGAGTCCTTCAAAGGTGTATCTCCGAAGAGGAAGGGCGAAACCTCCTGGCTGAAATTCATGCCGGACTAGGCGGACACCACGCAGCAGCCCGGGCCCTTGTAGGAAAGGCATTCCGTACAGGATTTTATTGGCCGACGGCCCGGGCAGATGCCCAGGACTTAGTCCAGAGATGCGTCGGTTGTCAGCTCTTTGCTAATCAGAGCCATATGCCACCCACCGCCCTCAAAACTATACCCATTACCTGGCCGTTCGCGGTCTGGGGGCTTGATATGGTTGGACCCCTTAAAGGGGGAACCCACAAGCAAAGGTACCTATTGGTCATGGTGGATAAATTCACCAAATGGATAGAGGCCAAACCGGTCAAAACGGCAGAGTCCGGACCAGTGATAGACTTTATATCCGGGGTCGTACACCGTTACGGTGTCCCCCACAGCATCATCACCGACAACGGCACGAACTTCACGGCCGACGAGGTTAAGTCATGGTGCAAAAATATGGGCATTAAGCTCGACTACGCTTCAGTCTATCACCCTCAAACCAACGGTCAAGTGGAACGAGCAAATGGTCTAATAATGAGCGGCATTAAACCCAGACTAGTGCGGTCACTTACAAAATCCGACACGCACTGGGTAGAGGAGCTCGACTCCGTACTCTGGGGGCTGCGGACAACGCCTAACCGTACTACCGGATTCACACCATTTTTATGGTATACGGCGCAGAGGCGGTCTTGCCCTGCGACATCATTCATGACTCACCTCGAGTGCGCATGTACGAAGAACGAGAAGCCGAGCTGGATCGGCAGGACAGCTTGGACGCATTGGAGGAGGAACGCGACGTCGCCAAGGCTCGTTCCACATTTTATCAGTAGCAGGCTCGAAGATATCAAAGCAGAGAAGTACGGGCCAAGACCTATAACGTTGGCGAACTAGTTCTACGCCTGCCGGACAAGAAAAAGGACAAGCTCAAGCCCAAATGGGAGGGCCCCTTCATCATCGACCAAGTCCTGACCGGCGGGGCGTACCGTCTGCGAAATGCATCGGACAACCGACTCGAGCCGAACCCATGGAACGCAGCCCGCCTCCGAAGATTCTACGCCTAGCGCCGGACTAAGAGTTCGTCCCCTTCCCCCGTCCAAATCTTTTACACTCCAGCTGCACTTCGTTTCTCTTTCTTCTCTTAACCTTTCTTCATAAAAGGCCCTTAAGGGCCCACTTGCGCATTGTTCGCACACACTTGATGTGCCATCCGCACTCATTATACCTGGGGGCTTCTTTTCAAGAAGCTCAATTGCAAGGGCTTCATGCCTAGCACATGTGTCAAGCTTCCACATGTACCTTTTACTCACCATTATATGCATCGATATGACTTAAGTTTTGGCCAAGCTGGGTTGCCTGGCTCCTGTGCTTACCCCTACGTTCCCGATTGTTCGGCTAGGAGGTAAAGGGAGCACCTCTGCGATTGTTACTGCCGGGTCAGCCGGATGTGTACCTCAGACTGGGTGAAGCCGAAAGCTAGCGTTCTTAAGGGAATATTCGGTCGGTGACTTGAAAGATGATTTTTTACCTATCTGTTTATCTGCCCCCAGATGTTTTTCTGCTTTTTTCGCAGTCCGGACATGCACTTTAGGGCATGCCTCCCAGGGAAAGGAACCCTTAACGGAACTATTCTCCCTGGAAGATGTTTCTTACTAACCATGTAATATAACATAACTAGTTGGGCACTTGTCTGATAAAGCACTAATGACCCCTACGCCTGGTCTCCATGCATACCCCGGTTCTTTCTTAACCAAAAAGGTATTCGGACACACTCCGGACTCTAGGGTCCCGAGGTCGAAGCGAAAAGGTCGGCAAAGACAAACGATCTACAATCCGGCTAGAAGGCATTTCACATGTCATTTTAAAATACATTGTCAAATTTACTGATTGTATTCCTCCTCAATCCCGTCTAACAGGCTGTCTAACTTACAGTCCCGTTGGGAAAATTTAGCAGCCAACTCTACTTGGCTGTATACTAAACTCACAGGGATCTCCTTCCCATCGGGCCCCACCGGTCCAACTTCGGCCATGTGGTTGGGATCCGCCTTCCTGTACCGCGTCTTCACCATGGCCCAAGCCTCCCTGGCACCCTGGCGGTAGGCCGAAATCTTCCACAAACAGAAGCGCTGCCGCACTCCCTGGAGTTTCTCCGCAAGCTCCCCAAGGCCCTCGGGTAGGGAGACGACTGGCCATAATGCCTGGACGACGCCGTTCATCGCCTGCCGAACTCATTCGAGCAGTTGCAACAGCTCGGGAAGTTGATCACCTGTCGATACGGGCATATCCTCTGCAGGGCAACCTGTGAGTATACCTACAAGACATATTCTGTCAATTGACTTCCTCGCCGAATTCTTCTTTTCAAAGGAGTTCACTCAAGCACTTACTATAGATGCCGCGACGAAGCCACTGATTCTCCTTAACGGAGCCGGACAGCTCGACCCGAACGCCTTTCAGCTCTTCTCCAAGCTGGGCGTGGGCATCTTGAAGCTTGTTCCTTTCTTGCTGTACCCTATTCAGCACCCTCTCGCCGGCCTTCAGCTGGCGCAGCAGTTCCTGCCTGTCCGGATCTTGTCCGGCAGCACCTGCAATGTCATTATTAGACTTGCACGCACGCCGCACAGCGCTTATATTTAACAAAAAACGTGTTACCAGGAGGGGCCTCTGTGTTTCCTCCAGCGGCAGCAAGTGCGGCCTCAAGTTGGGCCTTGCATTCTTGCAGCTCCTGAGACAGCTGGACATTCTTCTCGGTAAGAGCCTACGTTTCAAATGATCCTTAAATAAGTTAACATAACTACTTTAAGTCTCGGTGGCTACTGGCATATACAACCATTAAATTCCCTTACCCGTATGTCTTTTACATACTGCTCCGTAGCTCTGGTAAAACCATCTTGAGCAGCACGGAGGTGCGCGTCCCCCGCGTTAAAGGCGCTAAGCGCCTCAGGGGAAAAGCACGCATCACGAAATACTGTTCGGCGGCGCCTATGGTTCATGGCGCTCTCCACCTCAGACTTGGGGGCGGACAGTCTGTCGGCATCCTCCGTTGGAGGAGTATCTGGCCCGCGCCTTGCGCTTCTCTCCCCCTCCAGACCAGGCACTGGAGCCTGGCCGGTATAGGTCGGATCGGACCCCTCTACGCCCGCGGTCCGGCGAGCGTTTTTTCTCCTACAAAGATCACGAGCACTCAGACGCTCCCTAGGAACGTTGCTCTGAATATTTAAACACGAACTATACCCTTGCGGCGATGTTCCAGTCCGCGCCGCGCTCCTTTTCCGCCTGCTGGTCCGGACTGGCCTTTGTTGGTCAGCCGCCGCGGGCTCGGCTTCCCGCCTTGAAGGCGTTTCCTGTAAAGCACCATCGTTCGCGAAGGTCAGAAATGGGCAAGGAAGAGATAATGGTGTCCGGACCTCGGTCACAATCACATGGGAAGCCAGATATAATCCGGGGTAGTCCGCCATAATGGCGACTAAAGCGTTATCCATGCTGAGCTGGTGGAACACCCCGTCGATCAGCTCCACCTTGATATCTGGATCCTCTTCGGAGGCCGGATCCTGGGATCTCTCTGGATCCTCGGGTTGCAGAGCTGGACTTACCATGTCCTCCACAATCCGGCGCAGTTCCTGCACCGAAGATATAATGTAAAAAGTTTAGACTTTGAAAGCATGGGTTGAGCCCTTAAAGGTGTTCGCTTACCCAGCCCCGAGGATTACTCATGGAAAAACCATTCAAGGGGTTCGTTCAAAGGAAGTCCTCCTTCTCCCCCTTGTACAGGCCGGACAGGATCTGCACCAGATCCTCGGCCAAATCTGGCCCTTTGCGGCCATGGCAGGTGGCATCATCTTCCCCGTTGAAATCCCACATGGGGTGGCCCCTTGTCGGTGTCAAAACCGGCGGATCTCGGGTAGGGGGTCCCGAACTGTGCATCTAGGCGGATGGTAACAGGAGACAAGGGACACGATGTTTTACCCAGGTTCGGGCCCTCTAGATGGAGGTAAAACCCTATGTCCTGGTTGATTAATATTGATGATATGGGTAGTACAAGAGTGGATCTACCACGAGATCAAGGAGGCTAAACCCTAAAGCTAGCCTATGGTATGATTGTTGTAATGTATGTTGTGTCCTACGGACTAAAGCCCTCCAGTTTATATAGACACCGGAGAAGGCTAGGGTTACACAGAGTCGGTTACAATGGTAGGAGATCTACATATCCGTATCGCCAAGCTTGCCTTCCACGCCAAGGAAAGTCCCATCCAGAAACGGGACGGAGTCTTCAATCTTGTATCTTCCTAGTCTTGGAGTCTAGCGGACGATGATAGTCCGGCTGTGTGGACACCCCCTAGTCCAGGACTCCCTCAGTAGCCCCCGAACCAGGCTTCAATGACGATAAGTCCAGCGCGTATATAGTCTTCGGCGTTGCAAGGCGGGTTCTCCCTTCAAGTTCCATGTACCTGCCGAACAGTGTCCGGCTTCCTCATAAATGTTGTGCTTCCCGGCTTCTACACCCAATAATGGCCTTCTTCCACGCGTCGCACGAATGCGAAAAGCCAGGGTGTCTTTTATGTTTCACCCCCTAGTCGTGCAAATCTTCCGCCTACAAAAGAGGCAATAATCCAGATCCAAATCACACCATCTTCCTTCCGCGAATACTCAGCGGAGCGCCTTTGACCCAAAAGTCCATTCCATCATGGACCGTCGACGCGGCTCCTCTTCTCGCGCTCCCAGCCCACCGCCAGGAGATTGGAGGAGGTGCTCTGTTCCACACAACGAGCTAGTGAAGCTCCAAGCGGGGGGATATCTTCCTCCGGCCTTCATGGTCCTGGTTCGAGCTGGGCTGGCCACCTACCAAGGTGGGAAGCAAGCAGAGGCTACCCCAAGTCCCAACAAAGGGGAGCGGATATGCTTCGTCCCATATCTGATAAGGGGACTCGGATTTCCGATACATCCGTTCCTCCGCGGGCTCCTGGAGTTCTACGGACTCCAGCTCCATCACCTTACACCCGCCTCTGTCCTGCATATCGCGGGCTACGTAGCTCTTTGCGCGCTATTCCTGGGCATCGAGCCCCATTTTGCACTATGGAAGAGGTTGTTCTGCCTCGTACCCCGTTCTCACAAGGGATCTATATATCAAGTGGGCGGCGCCGAAGTATGGCGCATTGCCGGGACCGGATATCCATCCGGAACCCCTAAGAAGGCGTCCGAAGACTGGACTTCGGAGTGGTTTTACATAGAAGATGCTCGGCTGCCAGACCCAGTCCGGATCGGCCTCCCGGAGTTCAGTGCTGCTCCTCTGAAGAAACGCCTTAGTTGGCGCCCGCGGAGCCCCCAATTGGAGGGAGACAAGAGCGTCCATTACCTGATGGGCCGAATAAGAATACTGGCCCATTCTGGGTTGACCATGATTGGAGTCATGGCCACATGCATCATGCGGGGGGTACAACCATTGCAATACAGGGGCCACCCCATGTGGGATTTCAACGGGGAAGACGATGCCACCCGCCACGGCCGCGAAGGGCCGGATTCGGCCGAGGATCTGGTGCAGATCCTGTCCGGCCTATACAAGGGGGAGAAGGAGGAATCCCTTCGAACGAACCCCTTGAATGGGTTTTCCATGAACAACCCGAGAGGCTGGGTAAGCGAACACTTTTAAGGGCTCAACCCATGCTTTCGAAGTTTAAGCTTCTTACATTATGTCTTCGGCGCAGGAACTACACCGGATTGTGGAGGACATGGTAAGTCTAGCTCCGCAACCCGAGGATCCAGAAAGATCCCAGGATCCGGCCTCCGAAGAGGATCCGGATATCAAGGTGGAGCTGATCGACGGGGTGTTCCACCAGCTCAGTATGGATAATGCTTTAGTCGCCATTACGGCGGATTTCCCCGGACTATATCCGGCTTTCCAGGTGATTGTGACCGAGGTCCGGACACCACTATCTCTTCCTTGCCCATTTCTGACCTTCGCGAACGATGGTGTTTTACAGGAAGCGCCTTCAAGGCGGGAAGCCGAGCCCGCGGCGGCTGACCAACAAAGGCCAGTTCGGACCAGCAGGCGGAAAAGGAGCGCGACACAGACTGAAATGTCACCGCAAAGGTATAGCTCGTATTTAAATATTCAGAGCAACATTCCTAGGAAGCGTCTAAGTGCTCATGATCTTTATAGGAGAAAAAGCGCCCGCCGGACTGCGGGCGTAGAGGTTGCCGATCCGGCCTATACAAGCCAGGCTCCAGCGCCCGGCCTGGAGGGGGAGGCAAGCACAAGGCGCGGGCCGGATAATCCTCCAACGGAGGATGCCGACAGACTGTCCGCCACCAAATCTGAGGTGGAGAGCGCCATGAACCATAGGCGCCGCCGGACAGTATTTCGTAACGCGTGCTTTTCCCCTGAGGCGCTGAACGCTTTTAACGCGGGGGACGCGCACATCCGTGCTGCTCAAGATGGTTTTACCATAGCCATGGAGCAGTATGTAAAAGACATACGGGTAAGGGAATTTAATGGTTATATATGCCAGTAGCCCCGAGACTTAAAGTAGTTGTGTGAACTGATTTAAGGATCATTTGAAACGCAGGCTCTTACCGAGAAGAATGCCCAGCTGTCTCAGGAGCTGCAAGAATGCAAGGCCCAACTTGAGGCCGCACTTGCTGCCGCAGGAGGAGACACAGAGGCCCCTCCTGGTAACACATTTTTTTGTTAAATATAAGCGCTGTGCGGCGTGCGCGCAAGTCTAATAATGACATTGCAGGTGCTGCCAGGCAAGATCCGGACATGCAGGAACTGCTGCGCCAGCTGAAGGCCGGCGAGACGATGCTGAATAGAGTACAGCAGGAGAGGAACAAGCTTCAAGATGCCCACGCCCAGCTTGGAGAAGAGCTGAAAGGCGTTCAGGTCGAGCTGTCCGGCTCCGTTAAGGAGAATCAGCGGCTTCGTCGCGGCATCTATAGTAAGTGCTTGAGCGAACTCCTTTGAAAAAGAAGAGTTCGGCGAGTAAGTCGATTGACAGAATATGTCTTGTAGGTATACTCACAAGTCGCCCTGCGGAGGAGATGCCCGTATCGACGGGTGATCAACTTCCCGAGCTGTTGCAACTGCTCGAACGAGTTCGGCAGGCGATGAGCGGCGTCGTCCAGGCATTATGGCCAGTCGTCTCCCTACCCGAGGGCCTTGGGGAGCTTGCGGAGAAACTCCAGGGAGTGCGGCAGCGCTTCCATTTATGGAAGATTTCGGCCTGCCGCCACGGTGCCTGGGAGGCTTGGGCCATGGTGAAGACGCGGTACAAGAAGGCGGATCCCAACCACATGGCCGAAGTTGGACCGGTGGGGCCCGATGGGAAGGAGATCCCTGTGAGTTTAGTATACAGCCAAGTAGAGTTGGCTGCTAAATTTTCCCAACGGGACTGTAAGTTAGACAGCCTGTTAGACGGGATTGAGGAGGAATACAATCAGTAAATTTGACAATGTATTTTAAAATGACATGTGAAATGCCTTCTAGCCGGATTGTAGATCGTTTGTCTTTGCCGACCTTTTCGCTTCGACCTCGGGACCCTAGAGTCCGGAGTGTGTCCGAATACCTTTTTGGTTAAGAAACAACCGGGGTATGCATGGAGACCAGGCGTAGGGGTCATTAGTGCTTTATCAGACAAGTGCCCAACTAGTTATGTTATATTACATGGTTAGTAAGAAACATCTTCCAGGGAGAATAGTTCCGTTAAGGGTTCCTTTCCCTGGGAGCCATGCCCTAAAGTGCATGTCCGGACTGCGAAAAAAGCAGAAAAACATCTGGGGGCAGATAAATAGATAGGTAAAAAATCATCTTTCAAGTCACCGACCGAATATTCCCTTAAGAACGCTAGCTTTCGGCTTCACCCAGTCTGAGGTACACATCCGGCTGACCCGGCAGTAACAATCGCAGAGGTGCTCCCTTTACCTCCTAGCCGAACAATCGGGAACGTAGGGGTAAGCACAGGAGCCAGGCAACCCAGCTTGGCCAAAACTTAAGTCATATCGATGCATATAATGGTGAGTAAAAGGTACATGTGGAATCTTGACACATGTGCTAGGCATGAAGCCCTTACAATTGAGGTTCTTGAAAAGAAGCCCCCAGGTATAATGAGTGCGGATGGCACATCAAGTGTGTGCGAACAATGCGAAGTAGGGCCCTTAAGGGCTTTTATGAAGAAAGGTTAAGAGAAGAAAGAGAAACGAAATGCAGCTGGAGTGTAAAAGATTTGAACGGGGGAAGGGGACGAACTCTTAGTCCGGCGCTAGGCGTAGAATCTTCGGAGGCGGGCTGCGTTCCACGAGTTTGGGTCGAGTCGGTTATCCGATGCATTTCGTAGACGGTACGCCCTGCCGGTCAGGACTTGGTCGATGATGAAGGGGCCCTCCCATTTGGGCTTGAGCTTGTCCTTTTTCTTGTCCGGCAGGCGTAGAACTAGTTCGCCAACGTTATAAGTCTTGGCCCGTACTTCTCTGCTTTGATATCTTCGGGCCTGCTGCTGATAAAATGCGGAACGAGCCTTGGCGACGTCGCGTTCTTCCTCCAATGCGTCCAAGCTGTCCTGCCGATCCAACTCGGCTTCTCGTTCTTCGTACATGCGCACTCTAGGTGAGTCATGAATGATGTCGCAGGGCAAGACTGCCTCTGCGCCGTATACCATAAAAAATGGTGTGAATCCGGTAGTACGGTTAGGCGTTGTCCGCAGCCCCCAGAGTACGGAGTCGAGCTCCTCTACCCAGTGCGTGTCAGATTTTGTAAGTGACCGCACTAGTCTGGGTTTAATGCCGCTCATTATTAGACCATTTGCTCGTTCCACTTGATCGTTGGTTTGAGGGTGATAGACTGAAGCGTAGTCGAGCTTGATGCCCATATTTTTGCACCATGACTTAACCTCGTCGGCCGTGAAGTTCGTGCCGTTGTCGGTGATGATGCTGTGGGGGACACCGTAACGGTGTACGACCCCGGATATAAAGTCTATCACTGGTCCGGACTCTGCCGTTTTGACCGGTTTGGCCTCTATCCATTTGGTGAATTTATCCACCATGACCAATAGGTACCTTTGCTTGTGGGTTCCCCCTTTAAGGGGTCCAACCATATCAAGCCCCCAGACCGCGAACGGCCAGGTAATGGGTATAGTTTTGAGGGCGGTGGGTGGCATATGGCTCTGATTAGCAAAGAGCTGACAACCGACGCATCTCTGGACTAAGTCCTGGGCATCTGCCCGGGCCGTCGGCCAATAAAATCCTGTACGGAATGCCTTTCCTACAAGGGCCCGGGCTGCTGCGTGGTGTCCGCCTAGTCCGGCATGAATTTCAGCCAGGAGGTTTCGCCCTTCCTCTTCGGAGATACACCTTTGAAGGACTCCGGTTGTACTTTTCTTATAAAGTTCTCCCTCATGGACCTTGTAGGCTTTCGATCGCCGGACTATGCAGCGGGCCTCATTTTGGTCTTCGGGAAGTTCCTGCCTAAGCAAGTAGGCTAGGAATGGTTCTGTCCACGGGGCGATTACTGCCATTATGTCGTGGGCTGAAGGTGTTATGTCATCGGCTGAATCGCCGGTTGGCGCGGTTGTTTCCGGTTTGTCATTTCCGGTCTCCCCTTCCCATAGTACGGACGGCTTGAAGAGCCGTTCCAGGAAGATATTTGGAGGGACAGCGTCACGTTTTGCACCGATGCGTGCCAGTACGTCGGCTGCTTGGTTATTATCTCGGGCTACGTGATGGAATTCAAGTCCTTCAAACCGAGCTGACATTTTTAGGACAGCGTTGCGATATGCTGCCATTTTCGGATCCTTGGCGTCAAAGTCTCCGTTTATTTGGGATATTGCAAGGTTTGAATCCCCGCGCACCTCTAGGCGTTGAATGCCCATGGAGATTGCCATCCGGAGACCATGTAGGAGGGCCTCGTATTCGGCTGCGTTGTTGGAGTCCGTGTACATTATTTGAAGTACGTATTGGACTGTGTCCCCGGTTGGGGACGTCAGGACGACGCTAGCCCCCAGTCCGGCCAACATTTTGGAGCCGTCGAAGTGCATAGTCCAATTGGAGTATGCGCCGTACTCTTTAGGGAGTTCGGCTTCGGTCCATTCAGCGACAAAGTCAGCCAAAACTTGTGACTTTATAGCTCGCCGAGGTTTGTAGTTATATCGAATGGTAAGAGCTCGATGGCCCATTTTGCAATCCTGCCCGTTGCGTCGCGGTTGTTTATAATGTCATTGAGTGGTACTTCAGAGGCCACTGTTATCGAACACTCTTGAAAGTAGTGTCGGAGCTTCCGGGATGCCATGAACACCGCATAGGCTATCTTTTGATAGTGCGGGTAACGGGACTTGCAGGGGGTTAACACAGTGGATACGTAGTACACTGGTTTTTGAAGAGGGAATTTATGCCCTTCTGTCTCTCGTTCGACGACGAGTACCGCGCTTACAACTTGATGTGTTGCTGCGATGTATAACAACATTGGTTCGCCTAGGTTGGGCGCAGCCAGGACCGGATTTGTTGCCAATATGGCCTTTATTTCTTCGAGTCCGGCAGTGGCAGCATCCGTCCACTCGAAGTGTTCGGTGCGCCTAAGGAGGCGATAAAGGGGCAGTGCCTTTTCTCCCAAGCGGGAGATAAAGCGGCTTAGAGCTGCCACGCATCCGGTTAATTTTTGTATCTGTTTGAGGTCTTTTGGAATATCCAACTGTGACAGAGCTTGGATCTTGGCCGGGTTTGCTTCAATTCCTCTACCGGATACAATGAAGCCCAGCAGCTTTCCGGCTGGTACGCCGAAAACGCATTTTTCCGGATTCAGCTTGATGTCATATGCTCTGAGGTTGTCGAATGTGAGCCTCAAGTCGTCTACTAGAGTTTCGACGTGTTTGGTTTTGACGACTACGTCGTCTATGTATGCCTCGACTGTTTTGCCGATCTGGGTAGCCAGACATGTTTGAATCATGCGCTGATATGTTGCGCCGGTGTTTTTAAGTCCGAAGGGCATCATGTCGAAGCAGAATGGTCCGTATGGAGTGATGAATGCCGTTGCGGCTTGGTCTGCTTCCTGCCATCTTGATTTGATGGTAGCCAGAGTATGCGTCGAGGAAGCACAACGAATCGTGCCCTGCGGTAGCATCGATAATTTGGTCGATGCGGGGGAGGGGAAGGGATCCTTTGGGCAAGCCTTATTGAGGTCTTTAAAATCGACGCATAGGCGCCAGGATTTGTCCTTCTTTGGTACCATTACCAGATTTGCTAGCCAATCCGGATGTTTGATATCTCTGATGAATCCGGCTTCCAATAGTTTGGCTAGCTCTTCTCCCATTGCCTGTCTTTTGGGTTCGGAAAATCGTCGAAGAGCCTGTTTGACTGGCTTGAATCCTTTTAGGATGTTTAGGCTGTGTTCTGCCAATCTGCGTGGGATTCCGGGCATATCCGAAGGATGCCAGGCGAAAATGTCCCAATTTTCCCGAAGGAATTCGCGCAGTGCGGCGTCTACTTCGGGGTTCAATTGTGCCCCAATGGAGGCCGTCTTTGTTGGGTCCGTTGGATGGACCTGGAATTTTACTATTTCATCTGCTGGTTTGAAGGAGGTGGACTTGGATCTTTTATCGAGTATCACATCGTCCCTGTTCACCGTAGAGCGCAGCGCGGTGAGTTCTTCTGCCGCTAGGGCTTCGGATAGTGCCTCCAGGGCTAGTGCGGCTGTCTTGTTTTCGGCGCGGAGTGCTATGTCCGGATCACTAGCGAGAGTGATTATTCCGCTGGGCCCAGGCATTTTGAGCTTCATGTACCCGTAATGGGGTACGGCTTGAAAAATTGTGAATGCCTCTCGTCCTAATATAGCGTGATATCCGCTGTTGAACGGGGCCACTTGGAACGTGACTTCTTCGGATCTGTAATTGTCCGGCGAGCCGAACACCACATCGAGTGTGATTTTTCCGGTGCAGCGCGCTTCCCGGCTAGGGATTATTCCTCTGAAGGTTGTGCTGCTTCGCTCAATACGGCTCCAGTCGATTTCCATTTTTTGAAGAGTTTCCTCGTAGATGAGGTTTAGTCCGCTGCCGCCATCCATGAGGACCTTTGTAAGTCGAAAGCCGTCCACTATGGGACTAAGCACCAGTGCGGCTGGTGCTCGGGCTGTTCGGAATTTAGGTTCGTCGCTGGCGTTGAAGGTGATGGCTGTGTCGCTCCATGGATTTGCTGTTGCTACTTGGTAGACTTCGGCGAGGCCGCGGATTGTTCGTTTTCGCATATTATTTGATGCGAAGGTCTCGAAGACTGTTGATACCGTACCGGTATTGTTGGAGTGGTTTTCCGGGGCTAGAAGCTCCTCGCCACTTTTGGCCACCTGCCGTAATATCCAACATGCTCGAAGGCTATGTGTTGGGACGGCGCCCTCTGTACTATGAAGCTTACAGGGTCCTTGAGCCATCCCTCCAGTACGGTTCCGTGCCCTTTATGGGGTTTTTGCTTTTTGGTTTTTGTATCTGGGGCCTGAGTATGATGCACCCTTTTGTTGCGGACTAGGGTTGTATTCGGGGCCGGATTGTCCCAAAACTGGTTTTCGGTTTTCCGGAAACTCTCCATCGCACAGTACTTTCGTACTATGGATGCCAGATTGGCAAAACTTGTAATTTTGCAACGATCGATGGCGTTCAATATTCCCTTGTCCGTGCAATTATTGCAGAAAATTGATATTGCATTTTCCTCTCGGCAGTCCTTTATCCTGTCCATAACCAGGAGGAATCTGGCCCAGTAATGGTGTACTGTTTCAGCGGGCTCTTGCCGTATTAGGGTCAGATCGCATATGTCTGGGCGGGTGGGTGGACTAAAGTCCGGATCCCTGCCCATCTTGGGGCTCAAAGGCCGAGGAGCTTCCGAATTTGGAAGTTTGGTTTGCTGGACACAATCCAGCGAGTCCGGAGCGATGCATGGTTTTAAATTCCATGCTCGATCGTAGTCCGTCTCTCCGCGGAAATCCGGCATGGAGGGTTCGGGAATCCGGACATAAATAGTTTTCAATACAGACGAAGAGTTGCCGTATTGCTCCTCTACCACTGCGACGTGGTGGGTGGCCTGGGGAGAGTTAATCTCTCTCAGATCGGTTTTAAGCCCAATCTGGTTGTAGTCCGTAGCGACTCCCAGGGCGGCGATGCGATCCAAGAGCTTCGTTGACAGACGAGAGCTCTATTGGATCCAGCCGCTCGGCGAATTCCGAGCTGACGTGAAGATTGCTTTTGACGACTTGAGAAGTCATTGTCGAAGCGGTGGCCGGACAGGCGGTCATAAGAAAACCACCTAGCCGGATAGTTTGGCCGGCGGCCAAGGCCCCTTTGGCGAAAACACCGTCCTTGAAGACGGGTGGAGGCATCCTTCCTATCGGTGACGACACAGAGGAACTCTCAATGAAAGCACCAATGTCGGTGTCAAAACCGGCGGATCTCGGGTAGGGGGTCCCGAACTGTGCGTCTAGGCGGATGGTAACAGGAGACAAGGGACACGATGTTTTACCCAGGTTCGGGCCCTCTCGATGGAGGTAAAACCCTACGTCCTGCTTGATTAATATTGATGATATGGGTAGTACAAGAGTGGATCTACCACGAGATCAAGGAGGCTAAACCCTAGAAGCTAGCCTATGGTATGATTGTTATAATGTATGTTGTCCTACGGACTAAAGCCCTCCGGTTTATATAGACACCGGAGGAGGCTAGGGTTACACAGAGTCGGTTACAATGGTAGGAGATCTACATATCCGTATCGCCAAGCTTGCCTTCCACGCCAAGGAAAGTCCCATCCGGACACGGGACGGAGTCTTCAATCTTGTATCTTCGTAGTCTTGGAGTCCGGCGGACGATGATAGTCCGGCTGTCCGGACACCCCCTATTCCAGGAATCCCTCAGGTGGCATCATCTTCCCCGTTGAAATCCCACATAGGGTGGCCTCCATATTGCAATGGTTTTACCCCCCGCATGATGCATGTCACCATGACTCCGATCATTGTCAACCCAGAGTGGGCCAGCTATCTTATTCGGCCCATCAGGTAATGGACGCTCTTGTCTTCCTCCAATCGGGGGCTACGTGGGCGCCAGCTTAAGCGTTTCTTCAGGGGAGCAACACTAAACTCCGGGAGGCCAATCCGGACTAGGTCCGACAGCGGAGCGTCTCCTATGTAAAACCACCCTGAAGGCCAGTCTTCGGACGCCTTCTTGGGAGTACCGGATGGGTATCCGGTCCCGGCGATGCGCCATATTTCGGCGCCGCCCACTTGATATATGGACCCCTCGTGAGAACGGGGTACGAGGCAGAACAGCCTCTTCCACAATGCAAAATGGGGCTCAATGCCCAGGAACATCTCGCAAAGAGCTACGTAGCCCGCGATATGCAGGACAGAGGCGGGTGTGAGGTGGTGGAGCTGGAGTCCGTAGAACTCCAGGAGCCCGTGGAGGAACGGATGTATTGGGAATCCGAGTCCCCTTATCAGATAGGGGATGAAGCATACTCGCTCCCCCTTATTGGGGCTTGGGGTAGCCTCCGCTTGCCTCCCACCTTGATAAGTAACCAGCCCGGCTCGAACCGGGATCATGAAGGCCGGAGGGAGATATCCCCCCGCTTGGAGCTTCACTAGCTCGTTGTGCAGAACAGAGCACCTCCTCCAATCCCCTGGCGGTGGGCTGGAAGTGCGAGAAGAAGAGCTGCGTCGACGGTCCATGATGGAATGGATTTTTAGGTCAAAGGCGCTTCGATGAAGTATTCGCGGGAGGAAGACGGTGTGGTTTGGATCTGGATTCTTGCCTCTTTTGTAGGGGGACGAGTCGCACAACTAGGGGGTGAAACGTAAAAGACACCCTGGCTTTTCGCATTCATGCGACGCGTGGAAGAGGGCCATTATTTGGCGTAGAAGCCGAGGAACACAGTATTCAAGATGAAGCCGGACACTGTTCGGCAGATACATGGAATTTGAAGGGAGAACCCGCCTTGCAACGCCAAAGACTATAAACGCGCTGGACTTATCGTCATTGAAGCCTGGTTCGGGGGCTACTGAGGGAGTCCTGGACTAGGGGGTGTCCGGACAGCCGGACTATCATCGTCCGCCGGACTCCAAGACTACGAAGATACAAGATTGAAGACTGCATCCCGTGTCCGGATGGGACTTTCCTTGGCGTGGAAGGCAAGCTTGGCGATACGGATATGTAGATCTCCTACCATTGTAACCGACTCTATGTAGCCCTAGCCTTCTACGATGTATATATAAACCGGAGGGCTTTAGTCCGTAGGACACAACATACATTACAACAATCATACCATAGGCTAGCTTTAGGGTTTAGCCTCCTTGATCTCGTGGTAGATCCACTCTTGTACTACCCATATCATCAATATTAATCAAGCAGGACGTAGGGTTTTACCTCCATCAAGAGGGCCCGAACCTGGGTAAAACATCGTGTCCCTTGTCTCCTGTTACCATCCACCTAGACGCACAGTTCGGGACCCCCTACCTGAGATCCGCCGGTTTTGACACCAACAACGGGGAAGGAGGGGAAGCGGAGGAGAGCCCAAGGCAGTCTCGATGGCGTCGTGTGCGAGCTCAGAGAAGCACTGGTGTGGCCGGAATGTCGTGGTGATCCCGGGCGGCCGGAGGCGAAGACGACGTTGGTGGCGGCGATGCAGGCCGTTCGGAGGTGCGTGGCTCGACGGAGAGGATGAGGGAGAGGCAGCGAAGCTTCTGAGCTTGTCAGAGAGGCGAGGGGGAGGTGGTGGCTACGACAATGGTGTGCGGCGGCGATGATGGCGCTCGCGTGTGCGAGAGAGGGAGCACCAGGGGAGAGGAGAAGGACAAGGGGTGAGGGAGAGAGCCAGAGAGGTGCGTGGCGCCACCCAAAGAAGCCAGGCGAAGCAGCAAGCAGGAGGTGGACGGGCGTGCGTCGGCCACGCGCCCATCCTCCTAGCAAGGAGGAAGACGACAGGGGAGGGGGCAGGTGGGCTGGGCCGGCTACAGTGCTGGGCCGCACAGGGAGGTAAGTGCAGGTGGGTTTTCTTCCTTTTTTCCTATTTTGTTTCTGTTTTCTATTTTCTGACATTTGTTTTTATTTATTAATAGTACTAAATCATTTTATTTTCTTATGCCAATTTTTGTAGGGGCTAGTGTTGTTATTCCAGAGCTCCTCAACAAATGGCACAATTTTTGGACAAATATTATATATATAACATATATATATCCAGTGCAAATAATTATGTATTAATTCCAAATGCCCAAAATAAATACTTATGAGCTCCTAAAAATATTGGTTTGATTTTTATCTATGTCCAATATTTTCATAGAGCAACATGAACATTTTCTTGGACCCTTTTGGAGAAATTTTTATCTGGGTCATTTCCAGAGATGATTTCTGAGGGTTTCACAATCCTCATTTCAAATTTAAATGGAATTTAAACATGATGCACACATGACTAGCTAGCCTTGAGCATACCAAAACTAGGGATGTAACAACTCACCCCCACTTGAAAGAATCTCGTCCCGAGATTCTGGGGTCGACGAAAAGAAAGTGGGGTACTCCAGTCGAAGACAATCTTCTCGCTCCCAAGTAGCTTCTCTCTCGGAATGATGAGACCACTGAACCTTGAGAAACTTGAGGTTATGACGTCAAGTGACACGCTCTGCTTGATCAAGAATGCAAACAGGGTACTCTCGATATGTGAGGTTATCTTGGAGATCAAGCATTTCGTGGTCCACTCCGCGGATAGGATCCGAGAAGCAACGCCTGAGTTGAGAGACGTGGAAGACATCATGCACTCTGGAAAGATGTGGGGGTAGTTCCAACTGGTAGGCAACCTCTCCTCGTTTAGGGAGAATATGAAAGGGACCAATGTAACGAGGAGCCAACTTGCCCTTGACACCGAAACGATGGGTACCCTTCAATGGAGTAACCCGAAGGTAACCTTTGTCGCCAACTTCATAAGTCATATCCTTATGATGACGATCATACTGGCTCTTTTGACGAGACTGGGCTGTTTTCAAATTCTCACGAATGATGCGAACTTGCTCTTCTGCCTCCTGGATCATGTCCGGTCCAAAGAATTTTCTTTCACCGGTTTCTGACCAGTTCAAAGGTGTTTGACATCTTCGTCCATAGAGAATCTCAAAAGGAGCTTTCTTGAGACTGGATTGGTAGCTATTGTTATAAGCAAACTCGGCAAAAGGAAGACATTTCTCCCAATCCATACCGAATGAGATAACACAAGCTCTAAGCATGTCTTCGAGAATTTGGTTGACCCTTTCCACCTGACCACTTGACTGAGGGTGGAAAGCGGTACTGAAGGAAAGATGGGTTCCCATGGCAGTTTGGAAACTCTCCCAGAAATGAGAAGTGAAAAGACTGCCACGATCTGAATTGATCTCTAGTGGAACACCATGAAGTGACACTATTCAAGAAATATATAAGTCAGCGAGCTGACTAGCAGTGATACTCTCTTGAACAGGTAGGAAGTGCGCCACTTTGGAGAGACGATCAATGACTACGAAGATAGAATTATTCCCTCTCTTGGTCCTGGGAAAGCCGGTGATGAAGTCCATACCAACTTTATCCCATTTCCATTCAGGAATAGCTAAAGGCTGAAGAGTGCCAGCAGGTCTCTGATGCTCTACCTTAACACGACGACAAACGTCACAGTTAGCAATAAACTGAGCAATTTCTCTCTTCATCCTAGTCCACCAGAACCTCTGACGTAGGTCCTGATACATCTTAGTGCTACCGGGATGAATCGTGAGAGGACATTCATGTGCCTCCTTAAGGATCAGTTGTCGAAGATGTTGCTTCTTGGGGACCACCAGGCGGTTCCCAAAGAAAACGACACCTCGATCATCTATAGAGAAACTACCAGGAATACCCTTGGCAATGTTTCTCTTGATCTGAGTAATCCCCGTATCATGCTTCTGGGCTTCTATGATATGATCCACAAGAGCAGGTTTCGCCACCAAGGTAGAAAGGAATCCGTGAGGAGCAATGTGAAGGTTAAGCTTACAGAATTCCTCATGGAGAAGTGGTTGGCCCTGCCGCAACATGAGATTGTTGCAATAGGATTTACGACTTAACGCATCAGCCATAACATTGGCTTTGCCTGGAGTGTAGGTAATCCCTAAGTCATAATCTGAGATCAACTCCAACCAACGTCTTTGCCTAAGGTTCAAATCTGGTTGGGTGAAGATATACTTGAGACTCTGGTGATCGGTGTAAATCTCACAACGTTTACCAAGAAGGTAATGTCACCAGGTCTTGAGTGCATAGACTACGGCTGCAAGCTCTAGATCATGTGTAGGATAATTCTCCTCATGTGGATGCAACTGTCGAGATGCATAGGCAATCACATGACGATCCTGCATAAGAATGCAACCTAGTCCCTGTCATGAGGTGTCGCAGTAGATGACAAAGTCCTTAGTGAAATCCGGTGGCACAAGTATGGGAGCAAAGGTCAGGCGTCTTTTCAGTTCCCAAAAACTGTACTCACACTGTGGGGACCACTCAAACTTTTTATCTTTCTTGAGAAGTTTCGTGAGGGGTTTAGCTACTTTGGAGAAGTTTTCAACAAAGCGGCGACAATAGCTGGCTAGACCAAGGAAACTCCTAACTTGTTTAACAGTTTCAGGTGGAGTCCAATCAAGAATGGCCTTAACTCTCTCGGGATTGACAGCAATGCCCTTCCCAGAGATTACGTGGCCTAGGTAGGTCACTTCTGGCAACCAAAATTCACACTTGGAGAACTTGGCATAAAGGCGATGCTCTCTGAGTTTTTCTAGCACAAGTCTAAGATGTTCGGCATGCTCTTCCTCGTTCTTCGAGTAAATAAGAATATCATCAAGGTAAACCACGATGAATTTATCTAAGTACTCCATGAAGATCGAGTTCATGAAGTGAGAGAATGTTGCTGGAGTGTTGGTTAGACCGAAGGACATGACAGTGTACTTGTACTGGCCATAACGAGTGACAAAGGCTGTCTTGGGGATTTTCCCGTTTTTGATCTTGATTTGGTGGTAGCCTAACCTCAAATCCATCTTGGAAAAGACTGAGGATCCAGCGAGCTGATCATACAGGTCATTGATCCTGGGGAGCGGATACTTGTTCTTTATCGTGACCAAGTTAACGGGATGATAATCTACAACCATCCGGTCCGTACCATCCTTCTTCCTGACGAAGAGGACGGGGCAAGCCCAAGGAGAAGAACTAGGGCGGATGAAACCCTTTTGCAAGGACTCATCAAGTTGTTTCTTAAGCTCGGCTAGATCTAAGGGTGCCATCTTGTAAGGTCTCCTAGAGATTGGAGCGGTTCCTAGGATAAGATCTATGACGAACTCTACATCTCTGTCAGGAGGAAGACCTGGCAGTTCCTCTGGAAAGACATCCGGAAAGTCACGGACTACCGAGATATCTTCAAGGTCGGGAAGAGGGCTGGCATTAAGAGAATAGAGTTGACGCCTTGCAACTCTAGTGGAGACAGTGACTATCTTGCCAGATGGGTGTGTAAGCTAAACGGACCTGGTGTAACAATCAATCTTGGCATAATGAGCTTTCATCCAGTCCATACCCAAGATGATGTTAATATCTATAGACTTGAGGGCTATAAGTGATGCGAGGAAAACAAGTCTGTCTACAAGGATCTCGTTACCATGGCTTACACTAGAGGTTTGCCATTTGGATCCAGGAGTTTGAATGACTAGTGGAGAGGGCATATCACAAAATGACATGTTGTGCAAGTTAGCATAGCTTTCAGAAATGAAGGAATGAGATGCTCCAGTATCGAACAAAACCGATGCTGGATGGCAATTGATAAGGAGCGTACCAAGGACGACATCCGGATCATCATGAGAGTCTTTAGCTGAGACGTGATGCACACGTCCACGTTCAGTGGGAGCTGACTTGACACTGATCATCTTGCATGGTGGCTTACCATGGCCAATAGGCTTCTCGGGCTGGGGTAGAGCATAACTAGTCTGAGAGCAGTCACGTGCATAGTGTCCTGGCTTCCCGCATGTGAAGCAAGTCCCTGAAGTTGGACGTGGACCCGCACTGACAAGCGGTCTACCAGTAGTCCTGGGTGGAACATACGACTGAGCTAGGGAAGGCATCACATAGGATGGCCTCGGTGTATATCCAGAAGGAAGAGCGGAGTTTGGAACCCAAATCCGGCGCTTCTGAGAACTAGAACCGGAGGAAGATCCCATATAACGGGTGTGCTTATGAGACTCCTCGTTAGTGAGCTGAGTTGTCTCTGCACGAATAGCCTTGTTCACAAGAGCTTGGAATGTATCACAATGATGCAGGTGGAGATCACGACGCAACTTGGGGTTGAGACCCTTTCGGAACCTAGCCTGCTTCTTGGCGTCCGTGGACACCTCTTCTGAAGCATAGCGGGCAAGGTTCTCAAACTCTCTACTGTAAGCATCAACAGCCATCTTACTCTGGGTGAAACTACAGAACTCTTCTCTCTTGTGATTGATGAGGGCCTAAGGTATGTGATGCTCGCGAAAAGCCTCAGTGAAATTCCTCCAGGTAGGAATCTGACCAGCTGGAAGCATAGCCTCATAGTTATGCCACCAAAGACTAGCAGGACCTTCCAGGTGGTATGTGGCATAGGTGACCTTGTCATCTTCAGCTACGTTCATGGAATGCAGCTTATGAGTGATGCTACGGAGCCAGTCATCTGCATCGAGTGGCTCGATGGAATGATGAAAGGTAGGTGGGTGCAAGCGAATGAAGTCATGAATGGTTGCAGACCCTTTGAACTGATGTGCGGTGTTCTCCTTGATACGTGCCAACAAGCGGTTAGACTCACGCTTGTTCCTCTCCATCTCTAACATGAACTCTGTCGATGAAGGCTGGTTGGGAGGATCCTCATCCCTACCATCTCCGTGGTTCTGGCTACGAGCAATAGAACTTCGCTTAGCTGATGACATCCTGAGAAACAAAACCAAGGACGGAATCAACATCAACTATAGACTATAGAAAGTAGGACAAGGAAATTAGTAACTCTCAGACTCCTAGGGAAATTCCGGCAGCATAACGACAGTAAAATGCTCGAAATGAGACATCCTGCTAAAATGGAGTAGTATAACAACTCAACATCACCACTCAAGGTTCTGGGATGGTACTACACAGTCTACATCGGAAGTACTCGAAAACTGGGGTATGACTCTGATCAACCAATCCTATGGGACTACGGAGTAGTAACACGTGATCCTGATAGACAGAAAAGAAAGCCTAGTTCCTTAACCCCGTAGGAAAGGTAGGATGACTCAGAACAGAAGGCCATGAGGTGAGTAAAAAGAGCCTTATGTTCCTTCCCACAATCAATTCCCTTACATAGCTAGAGAATTTCTAGACTCACCTTCGACCAGTTTGTCTTGGTAATCCTACAGGAAGCCAGGCTCTGATACCAAAGCTGTCAGGACCCTGATTCTATGCCACACCGATCTAGCATGTACCACCTCATATCACTTTGCGGCCTCACGCACGGTATTCCCACGGGTGTCGCCTTACCATGCCCGGGACCGTTTGCGCCTTTTGGCACACGTATATGATAGTGTTGCTAGCATCCATATGACAAAGAACCCGGGCTGACATGGCTAGTCGTGAACCCAAAGTAGCACTAACTTATAGGGACAGGCATACAGGACCTAGCAACGAACGTGTCGGTCATCAGCGAGTGAATCCGGGCTGTAGCAACTGAGCTAGCAGGACTCCTGTAAACCGGGCTGTAGCAGGCTAACAGGACTCCGATAGACACCGCGTGACATTTCCTCGAAGGGACAGACACAGGAACGAAGAAGGACACATGCCGGCCAGCCTAAGTGTTCCGGAGCAGTAGCAAGCTACCAGGGCTCAGTGGAAGCACTAGGAGACATTTCCCGGTAAGAGAGGCTACTAAGGACAAACAACTAGATGGTCAGATCCCACACATAGCAATACACATTACACGTACACATAACATGCAAGTATGTGTTGTACAACATGGCATCACAGCATAACTCAACAACTCATATAGATAAAGGCTCAGAAGAGCCATCATAGCATTATTACAAGCAGGGGTCACATGACCCAACATCCAGAGCAAACACGCAACAAGTGGAAGTATTACATGTCTGAGTATAGACATCCATAAATGAGAAATGCTGAAGAGCCTGACTATCTACAGCATCCTATCAAGATCGTAGCTGAGGTACAAGCTACTTGTCGAAGTCCACGGAAACTAGTAAAACCGAAGTCTCCGCTGCAAAAACATAAATAAAGCAACATGAGGTCGCCGTCCCCTCTGTCATGGGGTCAGTAGAGACGTCCGCCAACACCCGGCGGGTCGATCCCGCCGCCGACCTTCGGGAGGCGACGGAGCGAAACGCGCGGGAGAAGCGCGACGAGGAGGAGGCCGACCGCCTGGAGAAGGCGCAGGCCGAGAAGGCGACCGCCAACACCCAGAAGAAGCTGGAGGAGGCCGAAGCAGCCACCGCGACGAGGCGGCGTGCTGAGCAGGTCGCGCGTCGCCGATTGGCGATGCTCTTCCCTCCATTGTCGTCGGCGCCGCCGGCTCCGGAGTTCACGGGGCAGACTGGAGAGGTCGGCACCGAGAACCCCCTCGCGGAGGAGGGCAGCGAGGCTTCAGGCTCGGACGCCCTCGCGCCGCCTCCGCCACCGTCTGGAAGGCCGCACGGCAAACAGCCGGTGGGCCCGTTGGATCCGCCAATCTCGGATGAGGCCGAGGCGTGGCTGCTTCTTCAAGTCGCCGCGCCGGCGCGCTGCTGGCTTGAGAGGACGAGCTCGGCGCCGCGAGCTCGGGAGACTGGCGCAGCCAGCTCGGCGAGTCTAGACGTCGAGGCCTCTAGTGCCGCGCCCACCGGGTGGTTGCGCGGAGGCGGCACCGGCCCGCTGAACCAAGCCCTCCTGGACGTCCAGGCGAAGCTGCGCGCAGAAAGCGACACCCTCCAACTCTGCACCAGAGCGCATCTGGCCGTGCGGACATTCGTCCGAGTATGTTTCTTTCTTCTTTTTTGATTCCTGTTTTTCTCTATGGGGGTGCACCCACTGGGTGTAGTCCCCGAGTTCCAGGCCGGCTGCTGAGCAGGCGGTTCGGAACTCCCTCTGGCGAGTTCCGAATACTAACTTTTTCCTTTGTCGGCTTTTTGTAGGAGTATCATAACCTCCGCGCCACTGCCTTCAACCGCAATGTCCAGGAGCTGAACAAGCGGACCGCCGACTTGGTGGAAAGCCGGGGTGAGCTCTTTTCTTCCTTCTTCACGGGGGCGCGCTGGCGCACCTGCGGGCTGTAGTCCCCGAGATTCGGGCCGACTGCTGAGCAGTCGGGCCGGATCTCCCCGGCGATCTAATTTACTGATGACTTTCTTATCTCTTTCTTCGTTCTTCAGGCGCCAACGCCGCCCTCCAGGAGCAGCTGGGCGAGGCCAACACTGCTCGGCGTGCCAAGGAAGAGGAGTGCGACAGGCTCACCAAAGAGCGTGATCTGCTAGCAACGCAGCTGGCCGAGCAGAAGGAGCTTATGTAGAAAGCGCAGGACGAGGCCAAGTCGCGGGAGGCCGCCCTCATGGCTGAGTTCGAGATCGAGCGCTCCTCCTGGACTGATAGGGAGGCGATCCTGACCTCTGGCTATCACGAGCTCGAGGACATTGTTGATGGTAAGTCTCTTTCGTTTCTTTGAGCTTCCGACAATGTGTCAGGCCGTCTTCTGATTTTCCGACTTTCCTTCTTTTCTGTCTTGGCAGACTTCTTTCCTGGTCATTCGCAGGCGGTCCCCCTGGCCATCGAGGCTGCTCGGGAGGCACGAAGGGCGAAGGGTGAGGCGATCGCCGCCAATGCCCCCCGAACCATCGACGAGCAGCTCCTGAGCATTGGGGCCCGTCTTCGTCCGGCTCACCGGCTGCTGCGCCGGCTTCAGCGTGCCGGCGCCCAGGCGGTTGCCGCCCTGTGGCCGGACATGCCGGCTCTGCGCACCGCCAGTCGGACCGCCGACTGGCTGGAAGTCGCCGCCGGCCGTCTTGAGGCTTGGAAGGGCTCCTCGGCCCGGGCCGGAGCACGCCGGGCCTTGGAGTTCGTCAAGGCGTGGTATCCAGGGCTGGACTTGGACCATCTGGCCGCGTTGCGGTCAGAAGCCCAGGCCGAGCTGGAGGCCGTAGAAGGCGCCCTTGTCGAGCGCGCGGCAGCCATCACCGAGTACATGGATACCAGCGTCTTCGTGCCCGAGCGGACTGAAGGCAGCGAGGAAGTGTCGCCGGACTAGTTCGGGATGAACACGGAGTATGACGAAGACTCGGCGGAGGTGATCGACTCCAGCGCCGAGGAGGAGGACGAGGCGGAGGACGGAGGCGAGGAGGAGGAGCCAGAAGACGAAGCAGGCGGCCAGCCTCAGCCCGACCGCGCCTCCAGCAACGAGCCGCGTGGAGACAAGGCGACTGCTGCTGGAGGCGACCAAGCTGAGACCGCCCAGCCGACTGCCCCGGCACCCGACGCCGCCGTCACCTTCGACCCTCCGGCCGGAGGCCGCCTCCTAGACTGCTTTTTCCGCTTCTGTTTATCTGTTTTCAGTGATATTTTGAAAGACTTGCTAAGTCCGAACAATTCCACCCGCGGGGTGTATCCTGAATTTCTATTCGAATATTTGACCGAGGGCCTATGTAAATATTTATCTGATTTCCGCCTTTCCTTGCTTATTGCTCCTTAGACTTTTTCCTTTGCCGTCTTCCTTTAGTTGCCGCCTTGCTGGCTGGACAGCCGCTCTGCGGACTGTCGCTAGGTCAAGTGCTTGGCTACTTTAGGAAGGCAAGTACTTAGCCGTTTAGAGTTTCTTTTAGCAAGTCGGCTAGAAAGCGACAGGCCGACTATCCGAGAGTCGGCTGTCTTTGATAAAAGCTTAGACGCCGAGCCGACTTCTCATGAGTCGGCTCTGTGGGGGGAGGCTGGTAGCCGGCTTGAGCTATGCATAAGCTTTTAGGTCCTTAGCCATTTTTTCATGTGCGCGCTCGTTCTTGCTTGTTCTCTGCCTACCGGCAGTCGCTCTGCGAGCTGCGGCTTTCGACAGGAGACGGCTTGAGCGCAACACATTACTTGTCTGACCGTAGGAGGCGTTTCATAGTGTAAGAAGGCAAGTCCCCGGGCCGACTAGTCGGACCTGGTGCCAGACAGTATGATAAAAAAGCAGTAGCATGTTCGGAAGCGTGACTCTTATCATACAGATAACAAAAAGGCAGTCCCTGAGCTCGTCTCGGGGGGCCTAAGGTCTTAGTACTTTAATACAAAGGGGGTAGTGCGATACATACTGCATCAACTGTAAAATCTTCGAAGAAGATTTGCGTTCCACGGGCGCTCTGTTTCTTTGTCGGAGTCATCCCTCTTGCGCGCTTGAGGCTTCTGAGCGTCAATCAGATAGTAGGCGTCATTCCCTAGCACCTTGCTGATGATGAAGGGACCCTCCCAAGGTGCCGACAACTTGTGCTGGCCGGCTGTTCTCTGAATCAGCCGGAGCACAAGGCCGCCCTCTTGGAATGATCTCGGCTTGACCTTGCGGTTGTAATATCGGCGCAGACTCTGCTGGTAGATGCTGGACCGACTGAGTGCCAACAGTCGGCCCTCTTCCAGCAGGTCGACGCCGTCTTGGCGTGCTTCTTCAGCTTCCTCTTCGATGTACATGGTGACTCATGGAGAGTCGAACTCTATATCCGTCGGGATGACGGCTTCGGCACCGTAGACGAGGAAGAAAGGCGTGAAGCCGGTTGACTTGTTTGGAGTCATGCGCAGACTCCAGAGGACGGCTGGCAGCTCCTCGACCCAACAGCCGGCCGAGTGCTCGAGTGGTTCGACCAGTCGAGGCTTGATGCCGGACAGGATGAGGCCATTGGCTCGTTCCACCTGGCCGTTTGACTGTGGATGGGCGACGGATGCTAAGTCCAGTCGGATGCCCTGCGTCGCGCAGAAACGAGCCAAGGCGCCCTTGGCAAAGTTTGTGCCGTTGTCAGTGATGATGCTGTGCGGTATGCCTTACCGCACCGTTATGTCGGCGATGAAGGTTACTGCAGTCGGCCCGTTCAACTTCTTCATGGGCTTTGCTTCCACCCACTTGGTGAACTTGTCCACCGCGACAAGCAGATGAGTTAGGCCGCCTCGGGCCGTCTTGAACGGTCCTACCATGTCCAGGCCCCAAACTGCGAAGGGCCAGGCGATGGGGATTGTCTTCAGCGCGGAAGCCGGCTGAAGTGGCTTGGAGCGGAACATCTGGCACCCCTTGCATTTTTGGACTAGCCCTTTAGCTTCTTCCAGGGTAGTCGGCCAAAAGAAGTCGTGCCGAAAGGCTTTGGCGACGAGTGCCCTTGAAGCCGCATGGTGGCCGCACTCGCCCTGATGGATGTCTCTGAGAATTGCTTGGCCTTCTTCTGATTCTACGCAGCGCTGGTAGACACCAGTGACACTGCGTCTGATTAGCTCTTTGTTGACTATGGTGTATGCTGCCGCTCGGCGCTGCACTTGCCGAGCCAGGATCTCATCTGTCGGCAACTCTCTGTTCACTAGAAATTTGAGGATGGGCTGCGCCCATGAAGGTGCTGCTATCTCTTCAACCACTACAACAGCGACTTGGACAAGGGTGGCTGGGCTGGGAGGCGGCGGGCTGGAGTCTGCAGCCGTTTGCTGGATTGACGGAGTCTCTGGGCCGACTGGCGCAGCTCCTGGGTCGGGTTCTGAAGTCCCCGGGCCGGGCTCTGAAGTCCCCGGGTCGGTAGGCACAGTCCCCGGGCCGGGCTCTGAAGTCCCCGGGCCGGTTTCAACTGTGGTTTTCTTGAGGTTGTCTGTTGGGGCTTTGGAGTCGGATCCGACTACTTCTGGAGGAGTCGGCACAAAGATGGAGTCTGACTCCGGTGAAGGCTTGATAGACGGCTTGAGGAGGCGCTGAAGGGCGACGCCGGAAGGTATCGCTTGGCGAGTGGAGCCGACTCGTGCCAAGGCATCTGCTTGATCATTGTCATTTCTTGGTACGTGAAGGAATTCGCACCCCTCGAAGTATCCGCTGAGTTGCTGCACTAGGAAGCGGTAGCTCGCCATGTTTGCGTCTTTGGCGTCCCAGTCGCCGGATGATTGCTGAACCACCTAGTCGGAGTCGCCATAACACAGGATCCGGCGAATGCCGAGTTCTTTGGCAAGCCGGAGCCCATGAATGAGCGCTTCATATTCGGCAACGTTGTTGGAGGAGGCGAAGTGGATCTGCAGCACATACTTGAGCTTGTCGCCCTTAGGGGAGGTGAGGACAACGCCGGCTCCCAGGCCGGTGCGCATCTTGGAGCCATTGAAATGCATCCGCCAATGGGTGGAGTCAGGCGCTGGCGGCAGGTACTAGGTCTCGGCCCAGTCGACGAGGAAGTCGGCCAGCGCCTGCGACTTGATGGCGGTGCGGGGCTGGTAGTAGATGGTGTAAGGACCTAGATCTATAGCCCATTTGGCCACTCGGCCGGAGGCGTCTCGGCTTCCAATGATCTCGGCGAGTGGAGCGGTGCAAACCACAGTGATTCGATGCTCTTGAAAGTAGGGTTTCAGCTTCTTGGCGGCAAAATGCACGCCGTAGCACATCTTCTGGTAGTGAGGGTAGTTCTGCTTGGAGGTCGACAGTACCTCGCTCAGGTAATATACCGGTCTCTGGACAGGGAGCGCCTTGCCTTCCTCCTTGCGCTCGACTACAATGACTGTGCTGACTACCCGGCTGGTGGCGGCGATGTACAAGAGCATGGGCTCTTTGGGAGTCGGAGCCGCCAACACGGGGGGAGTAGTCAACATCTTCTTCAGCTGGAGAAATGCCTCATCCGCCTTGTGGTTCCACTCAAAAAAGGTGGTCTTCTTCATCAGTTGATACAAGGGCAGAGCTTTCTCGCCCAGCCGACTGATAAATCGGCTGATGGACGCCAGGCAGCCGGTGAACTTCTGCACATCCAACAGTCGGCTGGGTACCTCCATTCTCTCGATGGCCTTGATCTTTACGGGGTTGCACTCTATGACACATTCGGAGACCAGGAAACCAAGGAGCTGGCCGGCTGGTACTCCGAAAATGCACTTCTCAGGGTTGAGCTTGATCTAGAATCGGCGCAGATTTGCAAAGATCTCCTTGAGGTCTTCCAGCAGCATCCCACGCTTCTCCGTCTTCACCACCACATCATCCACGTAGACGTGGGCGTTCCTGCCGAGTTGCTTGAGGAGGCACTTCTGCATGCAACGCTGAAAGGTGGCGCCGGCATTCCTCAAGCCGAACGTCATTGTCAGGTAGCAGAAGGCTCCAAATGGTGTGATGAATGCGGTCTTCAGTCTGTCCGCTGGGTTCAGCTTGATCTGGTGATATCCTGAGTATGCATCTAGGAAACTCAGCAGCTCGCATCCGGCTGTGGAGTCTATCACCTAATCAATTCTTGGCAGAGCAAACGGGTCCTTTGGGCAGGCTTTGTTTAGGCTTGTGTAGTCGATGCACATCCGCCACTGCTTGTTCTTCTTCAGTACCAAAACCGGGTTTGCCAGCCACTCTTGAAAAAACACTTCCATGAGGAAACCGGCTGCCAAGAGCCGGGCTATCTCTTCCTTTCTCTTCTGACAGGCGGCGCAAGGGCTGCCTGACGGGCTTCATATCTTGCCTGACGTGTAGCTTGTGCTCGGCGAATTCCGTCGGTACACCCGGCATGTCTTTGGGGGACCATGCAAAGATGTCCCGATTCTCATGGAGGAAATCGACGAGCTCGCCTTCCTATTTGCTGTCAAGGCCTGTGCCCATGACAGCATACCTTTCTGGGTGCTCTGGGTCCAAGGGTATCTTCTTGGTCTCTTTGGCCGGCTTGAATGATCCTTCTGCCTCCGATTCCTTGGGGTCGGGCGACATCTCTGGCTGCTTTCCGGCCATCGCCACAACCTGGTCAAGGAGCCGCTTCTCGACCGCGATCACCAGGGACTCGGCCAGCCGACTCCTCTCGGCCGCGCAGGCGGACGACTTCTTGTAGTTGCCGGCTACGGTCAGAATCCCCTTGGAACTCGGCATCTTCATCTTGAGGTAGCGTAGTGGGGAACCGCCATGAACTTGGCCAAGGCAGGTCGGCCAAGCAGAGCGTGGTACGGGCTCTCCAAGTCCACCACCTCGAACCAGACCGGCTCTCGGCGGAAGTGATCTTTCTCTCCGAAGAGGACATCTATCAGGATCTTGCCAATCGGTGAACAGGAAAGGCCGGGTACAATTCCGTGGAACACGGTGCGGCTGCTCTGCAGCTGTCTTCGCTTGATTCCTAGCTTCTCCATGGTATCCTTGTACAGGATGTTTATGCTGCTGCCTCCATCTATCAGGACCCGCGAAAAATGGGCGGCCCGCCTATCAGTGGCCAAGGTCGCACCTAGGACCAGGGCATAAGAGCCTGGACTCGGCATCACCTCTGGGTGATCCGCCCGACTCCAACTGATAGGCCTCTCAGACCAATGCATGAACTCTGGGGCATCTGTTGCTACTGCATTTACTTCTTGTTGCTGTTGGCGCCTGCTGCGCCGATCATCTGCCACGCTGGTGAACACTACGTAGGCTCCATGCTCTTCTGGGAACTCGTCCTGCACCGCGCCGACTGGCCGGGCCGCCGGCTGCTGGGGCGGCGGCGGAGGCGGCGGCCCAACAGGCGGTGGAGGAGTGAGGCCATCTCCCTTGGCGATCCTGGCAAGCCAGTGGCACTTTCTGGTGGTGTGGTTTGACGGCTTCGCGCCGCTGTGGAACTTGCAAGGACCATCCAAAGTCTGTTCATAGGAGAAGGCTGGCAACCAATTGGATTTGCCGCCCCTCTGCCGCTTGGCCGGAGGCTGCCCTTCTGGCTGCTGATCTTCAACTGCCGCGACCTGCCGACTGTTGGAAGTCGGCTGCTGGGCCTTGTGTTTGTTGTCGTTCTGTTGCTGTCGCCGACTCGTGTCTCCAGCCGGAGTTCTAGGAGCCTGGGGAGTCACCTTGCCAGTCGCGTCGACTTGAATCTCCATCTTCATGGAAGAGTCGGCCGTGGCGTACTTGTCTGCTATGACTAGCAGTTCGTTGAGGGTTTCTGGCTCGCCGCAGAGGAGTTTGTGCTTGAGGAGGGTGCCCTCTCGGCACCCGGCAGTGAAGTACTCGATAGCCTGCACCTCGTGCACGCCCTCGCAGGAGTTTCGAAGCTCGCCCCAGCGCGTGAGGTAGTCGCGTGTTGATTCTTCAGGGCCTTGCACGCACAAGGAGAGCTGGCGCGGCTTGGGAGGTCGCTTGTACGTGCTTGTGAAGTTGCAGGCTTCGGTGAAGTCGACCCAGCTATTGATGCTGCGGGGCTTCAGGCTGTTCAGCCATGTCCGGGCCGTGCCCTGGAGCATGAGAGGAACGTACTTCATGGCAACTCGCTTGTTGCCGTTTGCTATGTTGACGGCTGTGGAGTAGTCTATCAGCCAGTCTTCCGGCTTTATAGAGGCAGTGTACTTGGGCGTGTCTCGGGGGAGCGTGAACCCTTCGGGGAAGGGTTCGTCTCTGATGCAGGGCCCGAAGCAAGGCGGACCCAGCTCGTCTTCCTCTTCCAGTGCCAGGGATCGGTGGAGTTGGTCGTTCCGGTGACGGGCATCATTCTCTCCGACTCCCTCTCGGCGGCCAAGGCGACCTCCGAGAGTCAGATGCTCAACAGGCGGCGGGGAAACTCGCCGCTCTCTTCTGGGCGGGGGAGGCAGGTAGTCGTCCCGCCGCTCTACTACTCTTGGGGGGCCGTCTTGGTCGCGCTCGATGGTGATATGAGTCCGACTGTGACTGACAGCCGGCTCCTTCTCTTTCCTTCCGCGGACTCCGCCAGTTGGCGTTCGGGAGGTCGCGCCTTGATCTCGGTGGGGAGGCAAGTCGTCGTTCGGCTGCTGCAGCGCATCTGCGTGGCCACCGGCCGCGTTTTGCACAGCAACCGCGTCAAGGAGCTGCTGGACTCACTCCGTCATCACACGGCGCTCTTCGCCCTCGAAGTTCTTCAGCTCGTCAGTCGCCGCTTGAGCGGTGCGGATGTTCTCCGCTGGGGTGGCGTACACGAGGCGTTTTGCCCCGAGCAAGTCGGCGATGGCTGCGCCGCACTGCTGGACCGCACCTAGACGGCTTGGCCCAGTTGGAGCCGGCGAGCCGCCTACGGTGTGATCCATCTCGCGCTGGTATGCCTCTGACAAGCGCCTCATGCTTGCCAGCTTCTTGGCACCTTCGATGATCTGAAGGCGGCGCGTCTCCAGCGTCTCGGCGTCCGCGTCCTCTGGAATGGGCGAGGTTAGGTCTTGCAGGGCCGCTGGCAGCGGGTCCTGGGCTTCTTCGCCGGAGTGCTCGCCGTGGCTGATGACGAGCACCTCCGTGACGGAGCTTCCGCCACTCTCCTCGCACGGAAGCGGCTCGTCGTAGACCACCACGTTGGTGGGGAAGATGTCAAGCGACACGGCGTCGGAGTCGACCAGCATCGGGTCGGTGGAGCCTACGGACTCCAAATCTACGGCAAGCTCGCCGGCGACGTGGAGTTGGTCGAGGAGACCCGCGAGAAGGCTCTCGGGGCCACTCGTGCCCGCGTCGGATGCGGGTTCGTCGGAGAGGCGTACCTCGCCGATAAGTTCGGCGAGGCTGCTCGCGGCGCAGGCGGCCTCAGCGCCGCGCAGCGTGTCGATGCAGACACCATCTGGCGAGCCTGGCTGGCTGCGCTCGCCAGGGAGGAAGAGGGTTCCCGTCCAGAACAGATCTCCGGACGACGGTGCACCTCGCCCCACGGTGGGCGCCAAATGTCGGGGGTTGGGTGCGACATATGCGAAAGGATGGCTTATCATGGTGGGGGCGAGTAGAACGTCGCCGGTGCCTGGAAACGGGATAAGGCGTAGACATGCACGCCGGCGAATCTTACCCAGCTTCAGGGCTCTCCGGGGAGATAACACCCCTACTGCTGCTCTGCGGGGTCTCCGCATGGTCACTATAGCAAGATGGCTACAATGGTGCTCCTAGAGCTGTATCGGGAGGCAGGAGAGAGCGAGGCTAGTTCTCTCCTCCCTGGGCTATGTGTCTATCTCTATCAAGGTCCGAACCCTTTGCATGGGTGCCCCGGGGGGTTTATATAGGCCTACCCCCTGGGGGTACAACGGTAACCCGACTAGGCGTGGGTCCCAGCCGTCTGTCTCTCATGTCGCCGTCCTTCCCGCCAGCTTCTGGGGCCCGCCGACTGGTGGGTCCCGCGGACAGGCCAGACACTGTGCGGCGCTCCTGATGATGCAGGCTTGGTCATCGGGTCGTGGCAACAGTACCGCCGTCTATCGGGCGATCACTGTCGCCACTCCCCATCCAATCTGGTTTATGGCTTGTGGGGCCCGGGGGGGAGACGGCCGACTCCAGGGAGGCCGACTCCCACAGGGCCGTCTTCGGGCGCTCTGGCCGCCTTTGGTTCACCCACTGACAGGCGGCCCCGCGCCCTTCGGGCCGTACGGGCCAGCGTCGTGGGCATAGTTCGTCGCGCACTGTGGCTGAGGTCAGGGCAGGCATGGCAACAGTGCCGCGCCTTGCCGGAGATCTCCCGGCGATACGGCTCACTGTAGCCATGCCGGTCCCTTGTAGGCAGGGAGGGACGGCCACGTCGTGACCGTACCCCGCATCGGGCTTCGTGGAGTGTCATGGGCCGACTCCCATAGTCGGCGCTCCTGGAGGTCGCCATCTTGGAGTCAGCTTGCCATGAAGTCGTCATCTGGGATTCGGCTCCTCCGGAGATCGCCAGCTGAGACTCGGCTTCTCGGAAGATCGCCAGCTGGGACTCGGCCTCTCTGGAGGTCGCCAGCTGGGACTCGGCTGGAGGGGCGTGGCCTGCCCTGATGTCTTGGAAGATCCTGGGTCCCGGGTCAGCCTACCCGTGGCCCATTACTCTGACAAAGACCATCCAATGGACCCCACGAAGACAGCTTCCATCGGGACACAATTGAGCCCCGCAATGGATGCCGCACTGCAAGACTTCTTATGCGAGAATAGGGATATTTTCGCCTGGCACCCATCGGACATGTCGGGCATCCCATGCTGATTGGCCGAACACAGCCTCAATATACTCAAAGGATACAAACCTGTCAAGCGGACTCTAAGGCGGTTTTCAGAGCCCAAATGGCAAGCCATGGGGGAAGAGCTAGCCAAGCTACTCGAGGCCGGATTCATTAGAGATATCAAGCATCCGGATTGGCTAGCAAATCTGGTGATGGTACCAAAGAAGGACAAATCCTGGCGCCTATGCGTCGACTTCAAAGACCTCAACAAGGCTTGCCCCAAGGATCCCTTTCCCCTCCCTCGCATCGATCAAATCATCGACGCCACAGCAGGACACGACTCGCAGTGTTTCCTCGACGCATACTCTGGATACCATCAAATAAAGATGGCAGAGTTCGACCAAGTGCAACAGCTTTCATAACGCCATATGGCCCTTTCTGCTTCAACACTATGCCTTTCGGGCTCAAGAATGTCGGTGCAACCTATCAACGCATGATTCAAACATGCCTGGAAAAGCAAATCGGCAAAATAGTGGAGGCATATGTGGATAACGTGGTCATAAAAACAAGACACGTCGAAACCCTAATAGTAGACTTGAGGCTTACATTCGATAACCTCCGGACATACGACATCAAGCTGAATCCAGAAAAATGCGTTTTCAGCGTCCCCTCGTGGAAACTGCTTGGCTTCATTGTTTCCAATAGAGGAATTGAAGCGAATCCGGCAAAAATCCGAGCTCTGTCGCAGTTGGCTATACCAACAGACCTCAAGCACATCCAGAAACTAGCTGGATGCGTGGCCACTTTGAGCCGCTTTATCTCCAGGTTAGGAGAAAAGGCATTACCTCTTTACCGCCTTCTTCGGCGCACCGAACACTTCATGTGGACGGATGCAGCCGCAGCCGGACTCGATGAAATAAAGACCTTACTGGCCAGTAATCCAGTCCTAACAGCGCCAAATATCGGCGAGCCTATCCTGCTGTACATAGCTGCAACACATCAAGTTGTAAGCGCAGTGCTCGTCGTCGAACGAGAGGTTGACGGATACAAATTCCCGCTCCAAAAGCCGGTTTATTACGTATCCACGGTCCTCACCCCATGCAAATCCCGATACCTACACTATCAAAAAATAGTATACGCGGTCTTCATGGCATCCCAGAAGCTACAACACTACTTTCAAGAGTGTTCGATTACGGTGGCCTCTGAAGTACCACTCAATGACATAATAAATAACCGCGATGCTACGGGCCGGATTGCTAAATGGGCCATCGAGCTCCTTCCGTTTGACATAACATACAAACCACGGCGGGCCATCAAGTCGCAAGTACTGGCTGACTTCGTCGCCGAATGGATAGAAGCCAAACTCCCTAAAGAGTACGGCGCGTACTCTAACTGGATCATGCACTTCGACGGCTCTAAAATGCTGGCTGGATTGGGAGTAGGTGTAGTCCTGACATCTCCCACTATAGACATGGTCCAGTACGTCCTCCAAATATTATACGCAGACTCCAACAATGCAGCCGAATATGAGGCTCTGTTGCAAGGTCTTCGGATGGCAGTCTCTATGGGCATCCAACGCCTAGAAGCGCGCGGGGATTCAAACCTCGCAATATCACAAATAAACGGAGACTTTGATGCCAACGATCCAAAAATGGCGGCCTACCATAATGTCGTCCTCAAGATGTCAGCTCGGTTCAAGGGGCTCGAATTCCACCATGTGGCTCGAGAAAACAATCAAGCGACGGACGTCCTCGCCCGCATCGGTGCTAAACGCGACCCTGTCCCACCTAACATATTCCTGGAAAGGTTGTTCAAGCCATCCGTAGTATGGGAAGGGGAGTCCGGCAATACTAGCACGGATCCAAACACACCCCCAGATTCCGAACCATCAGACATAATCAGAGGCTCTACCACAGAAATAACATCGTCGGCCCATGAAATCATGGCTGTAATCGCCCGTGGACTGAGCCTTTCTTGGCCTACCTAAATAGGCAGGAGCTCCCCGAAGACCAAAATGAAGCACACTGCATCGTCCAGCGTACTAAAGCTTACAAAGTCCATGAAGGGGAACTCTATAAGAAAATTGCGACCGGAGTGCTCCAAAGGTGCATCTCCGAAGAGGAAGGGCAGCAGCTCTTGGCTGAAATCCATGGCGGACTGGGCGGGCACCACGCCGCGGCTCGATCACTAGTCATCAAGGCCTTCCGTACAGGCTTCTATTGGCCGACGGCCCGAGCAGACGCACAGGACCTTGTCCAACACTGCGTCAGTTGCCAGCTCTTTGCCAATCAGAGTCATATGCCCCTTACCGCTCTCCAAACAATCCCCATAAATTGGCCCTTTGTGGTTTGAGGGCTGGATATGGTCGGACCTCTTAAAGGGGGGAAGCCATAAGAAAAATACTTATTGGTCATGGTGGACAAGTTCACCAAATGGATAGAAGCCAAACCAGTCAAAACGGCCGAATCCGGACCAGTAATAGACTTCATATCCGGGGTCGTACACCGATATGGCGTCCCCCACAGCAGCATCACTGATAATGGCTCCAATTTCATAGTCGATGAAGTGAAAACTTGGTGCGGCAAAATGGACATTAAGCTCGACTACGCTTCCGTCTACCATCCCCAAACAAACGGCCAGGTCGAACGGGCAAACAGTCTCATCATGAGCGGCATCAAACCCAGACTAGTGCGATCCTTGACAGAGTTGGATACGCACTGGGTCGAGGAGCTCGACTCCGTACTCTGGGGGCTGCGGACCACGCCGAATCGTACCACCGGATATACACCATTTTTTATGGTGTATGGCGCGGAAGCAGTACTACCCTGCGACATAATACATGATTCGCCACGCGTACGCATGTACGAAGAGAAGGAAGCCGAGTTAGATCGGCAGGATAACTTGGATGCCCTGGAGGAGGAGCGCGACGTCGCAAAAGACCGCTCCGCATTCTATCAACAGCAGGCTCGATGATACCAAAGCAGAGAAGTGCGGGCTAAATCTTATAATATTGGCGAGCTCGTTCTACGCCTACCAGAGAAGAAGAAGGACAAGCTCAAACCCAAGTGGGAAGGTCCCTTCGTCATTGACAAAGTTCTCACCGGAGGAGCATACCGCTTACGTAATGCATCCGATAACAGACTCGAGCCGAGCCAATTGAACGCGGCCAGACTCTGGAGATTCTACGCCTAGCGCCGAACTCAGTGTTCGTCTCCTTACCCCCTCTTTTTTAATTATGCTCCATCCCTTTTCCTGTCTCGACCCTTTTTTCCTCTTCACACAAAGTACTTAATATAGTACGGACGCCTGGATCACTCCCTCCGTATTATGTGTGTAAGCAATACCTGGGGGCTTCCTATTCGAAAGCTAAATATAATTACTTTAATGGCTTTTTACCCATCACATATGCGTTCTTTTTCCATATGTGCCTTTTCTTCACCATTATATGCATCGATATGACTTAAGATGTGGCCAAGCTGGGTTGCCTGGCTCTTGTGTTTATGCCCTACGTTCCTGTTAATTGAGCTAGGGCATAAGGGGAGCACCTCTACGAGTGTTACTGCCGGTTTAGCCGGATGTGTACCTCAGACTGGGTGAAGCCAAAAGCAAGCGTCCTTAAGAGAATATTCGGTTGGTGAACAAAAGATGTATTCATTTATTACAACGTCAATCCCTAGAAGTTTTGTATCCTGCACCCTTGTTCGCAGTCCAGACATGTGCATCGTCGCATGCGTACCCAGGGAAAGGAACCCCTAACGAAACTATTCTCCCTAGAAGATGTTTCTTACTATCCATGTAATATAACATAGCTACTTGGGTACTTGTTTGTTCAAGCACTTATGACCCCTACGCCTGGTGTCCACGCATACCCCGGTTCTATATAACTGAGTGGGTATTCGGACACACCCCGGACTATAGGATCCGGAGGCTGAAGCGAAAAGGTCCGCCATGAAAAATGATTTTAATCCGGCTAGGGACTACTTATGTCCATTGAATTACACAGTCACTTGGACTGACTATATTCCTCCTCTATACCATCCAACAGGCTATCTAGCTTACAATCCTGTTGAGAATACTTTGCGGCTAACGCTACCTGGTCATATACCAGTCTCACGGGAATTTCTTGCCCATCTGGCCCCGCCGGTCCGACTTCGGTCATATGGTTTGGGTCCAGCTTGGTGTAGCACGTCTTCACCATAGCCCAGGCTTCTCTTGCACCTTGCCGGCAGGCTGACATCTTCCACAATCGGAAGCGCCCTCGTCCTCCTTGAAGCATATCCACAAGCTCCCCCATGCCATTCGGTAGGAAGCTTGATGGCCACAAGGCCTGATCAACGCCCTGCATTGCCTGCCGAGCTCGCTCGTGCAGTTGTGAGAGGTCTTGTAGTAAATCGCCTGCAAATGAGGGCATCTCCTCCTCAAGGCGACCCATTAACAATCCTACAAGCAAAATCCTTTCAATATACTTCCATGCCGAACTATACTACAGTTCGTCTAGGCACTTACCATAAGTGCCGCGTCGAAGCCCTTTGTTCTCCTTCACGGAGTCCGCCAGCTGAGCGCGGACGTCTTTTAACTCCATGTCCAGCTGGACTTTTGTAACACCCCGGATTCGATGCGCCAGGTGTCCTCCAGTTATTCGCCATCGTTGACATGTCATTTGCTTGCGTGTTGCATTTTTCCATGTCATCATGTGCATTGCATTGCAATGCATATGTGTTCGTCTCATGCATCCGAGCATTTTCCCCGTTGTCCATTTTGCAATCCGACACTCCTATGTCCTCCGGCGTCCCCTTTTTGTCTCTTGTTGTGAGCAGGTGTTAAACATTCTCGGAATGGACCGTGATTTGCCAAGCGGCCTTGGTACACCACCGGTAGACCGTCTGTCAAGTTTCGTGATATTTGGAGTCCGTTTGATACTCCAATGGTTAACCGGGGAACCGTAAAGGCCTCTTTTGTGTGCAGCCCAACACCCCTCCAAAATGGCCCAATAACCCATCCAAAACCCCTCCATGCTCTCGGTCGTTCGATCACGATCGTGTGAGCGAAAACCGCTCCTCATTTGGACTCTCCTAACTCCCTCTACCTATATATATGTGATCCTCCCCGAAATCCCGCAGTCCAAACCCTAGCCTCCACCTACCTCCGCCGCCGGACATGTCTGTTTCCCACCGGACGAAATCGCGCCGCCGCCCGCAGCCAACCTGAGCTCGCCACGTCACCCCGCCGGCCTCCTATCTCTCCTCCCACTGCCGCAGCCCGCCTGGCCCACGGCCGGCCCGCCCCGGGCCGCGCCGGGCCCGACCGCGCCCCGCATCGCGCCTACGCCTCCGCGCGCCTGCCCCGAGCGCCGTCCCACGCCTCCCCGCGCCCTTCGCACGCCGGGGCCGCTAGCCGCCTCGGGCACCATCCTCGGCCGCCACTCCGCCGCGTGGGCTCCTCGCCGGCGCCAACATCCGCGCCCCGTCGCCCGCAGCCCAGCCCCGCCCCGGCGCCCCTCCGCCGCCTCGCCCTTCGTCGGCGCCGTCCCCGGCCCTCCTCTGGTGAGCTCGACCTCCCCCGGTGACCACCGCGAGTTATCCAACGAGCAGCTCCGGCCGTCCTCGGTTTCCGCGTCCCCAGATCCAGATCCAAAGAGGTTGACCCCCGATTTTCTCCAAGTCCCGAAGTTTTCATCATTTTGTGCCCATGTTGATCGCATCATAACTTCATGTGTGATGCTCCGTTTTGCGTGAATAATATATAAAAGTGTTCATCAGGAGATGCTCTTCATTTTGTTCCATTGTGACATGCTTGTTTGAGTCCATCTTGATGCCAAGATCATCGTTGCAAGAGTGCTATATGATGTTAAACTGCTGTCTGTTATCAGAACTTGCTGTTTTGTCTTTTTCATTGCATTTTGTGCGTGCATCCTATGAGCTTGATGTCTACATGAGTTTTGAGCTACATCATACCATATTTACTGTGGTGCAATCCATGTATTTTTGTGAGTCTTGTAGTGAGTGAATCAAGCTTGTTAAGTAGGGTACTTGTTGTTACTGTTTTGCAAGACTGGATCTGCTATATCCTGATGTTATGTAAACCTGCTGCTACATGTCATTCTATGCATAATATGGAGATGTTCACTAAGGATGTTTTGTTATGCATGTCATGCTCTATCCATCCATGCCCCTGTTTGCATTTATAGCCAGATTTAGCGTGTTTTAATCTTGCTCTCAATTTGCTAAATAATGTTGCTGTCAGCCTGTTAACATTAAGTTCAGTTTTGCCATGTGTTTTGCTAGTGATCCAAGCATGCTATGAACTTGCTCTTGCCATGTTTAGCTTCAAGAATATGCCATCTTACTGTTGGTCACCTGGAAATGCCATGTATTGCTCTATGGTGAGTGGTACAAGCTCAACAACATGCCTACTTATTATTGTTCCTGCCATGTATGAATCTGTCATATCATTTGCCATGATTGCATGGATCCTACCATCTTTTCTGTTGATCTTTGGAATTAGTTCAGTAAGGGAGTTTTGTTCTTTGTCCTTAGTACTAGCATGCCATGCCTTTGTTTGCCATGTTAAGTAAGTGTAACATGTTGTCTGATAGCTCTAAACATTGCAACATGATGTTAGTTCTGCTAAGTCTGAAACTGTTATTATTTGCAATCTTGCCATGTCCTTTTGAGCATGTTCTAGTGTTTTCTGGGGATAGCTTAGTGTTCAAGTTTTGTCATTCTTTACCTTGGCTTCACGCGCATGCCTTTTGTTCTTATGTTTAGGTGCTGTAGCATATTGTTTTGATGCTTGCTAGATGCCTAGTTACTGTTTTGGACAGCTTGTCCTTTAAACTTGTATACAGTATGTGTTGAACCGTTGCTCCGTTTTGAGTGTGCTCTATATGAAACTTGCTTGATTTTTCATATAGCTTCATATTATCATGTTGCATCCTTGTTTTTAGGTGTTTGCTTGATGTTTGTATGCATTTTGCATCGATGTCATGTTTAACTTGTTTTGCTCATATCTTCTAGGCCGTAGCTCCGAATTAAATGAACTTTATATGTAACTTGACTAGAATCTCATGTAGATCATCTTGGTGCATCTTAACTTGCTGGTTAACAACTTGAACATAAGGTTTATTCAGATCTGGACCAATTACGAAATTTGCATATGAGAACTTACCGGATTTATTATATGATGTTTCCGGCCTCATTCAAACTTGCCTTGATATGTTGTTCTTGTTTGCATCATCTCTTGCCATGAGTACCCTCAACTAGCCTTGTCATGCATCATACTTGGTTTAGCATCATGCCTTGCCTATGTGTGGTGTGTTTACCATGTTGTGTGCTTCTTCTCGATAGTTCCTATTTCGTTGCGATCGTGAGGATTCGTTCGTCTACGCTTGGTTCGGCTTCATCCAATCTTCTTCTTCATGGACTCGTTCTTCTTCCTTGCGGGATTTCAGGCAAGATGACCGTCACCTTGGATCTCACTACTATCATTGCTATGCTAGTTGCTTCGTTCTATCGCTTTGCTGCGCTACCTATCATTTGCTCTTCAAGCCTCCCAAATTGCCATGTCAGCATCTAACCTTTTTCACCCTTCCTAGCAAACTGTTGTTTGGCTATGCTACCGCTTTTGCTCAGCCCCTCTTATAGCGTTGTTAGTTGCAGTTGAAGTTGAAGATTGCTCCATGGTGGACAGGATTATGTTGGGATATCACAATATCCCTTATATTATTAATGCATCTATATACTTGGGAAAGGGTGGAAGGCTCGGCCTTATGCCTGGTGTTTTGTTCCAGTCTTGCCGCCCTAGTTTCCGTCATATCGGTATTATGTTCCCGGATTTTGCGTCCCTAACGCGGTTGGGTGATTTATGGGACCCCCTTGACAGTTCGCCTTGAATAAAACTCCTCCAACAAGGCCCAACATTGGTTTTACCATTTGCCTTCCACCTATACCTTTTCCCTTGGGAGTAATTAACCCAAGGGTCATCTTTATTTTAGCCCCCCCCCCCGGGCCAGTGCTTCTCTAAGTGCTGGTCCGAACTGAGTAGACTGCAGGGCCCCCTCGGGGAAACTCGAGGTCTGGTTTTACTCGTAGGATGTCTCATCCGGTGTTGCCCTGAGAACGAGATATGTGCAGCTCCTATCGGGATTGTCGGCACATCGGGCGGCTTTGCTGGTTTTGTTTTACCATTGTCGAAATGTCTTGTAACCGGGATTCCGAGACTGATCGGGTCTTCCTGGGAGAAGGAATGTCCTTCGTTGATCGTGAGAGCTTATCATGGGCTAAGTTGGGACACCCCTGCAGGGTATAAACTTTCGAGAGCCGTGCCCGCGGTTATGTGGCAGATGGGAATTTGTTAATGTCCGGTTGTAGATAACTTGACACCAGATCCGAATTAAAACGCATCAACCGCGTGTGTAGCCGTGATGGTCTCTTTTTGGTGGAGTCGGAGAAGTGAACACAGTTTTGGGTTATGTTTGACGTAAGTAGGAGTTCAGGATCACCTCTTGATCATTGCTAGCTTCACGACCATTCTGTTACTTCTCTTCTCGCTCTTATTTGCGTATGTTAGCCACCGTATCATGCTTAGTCGCTGCTGCAACCTCACCACTTTACCCCTTCCTTTCCCATTAAGCTTTGCTAGTCTTGATACCCATGGTAATGGGATTGCCGAGTCCTCGTGGCTCACAAATTACTACAACAACAGTTGCAGGTATAGGTTATGCGATGATCATGACGCGAGAGCGATGTTTGTTTGTTTTGGGAGTTCTTCTTCTGCTTCTTCTTCGATCAGGGGATAGGTTCCAGGTCGGCAGCCTGGGCTAGCAGGGTGGATGTCGTTTGAATTTCTGTTTGTGTTTCATCCGTAGTTGGATGGTGCTCTTTTATAAGATGATGTTGTATTCATGTGGCATTGTATGCCTTTTGTATGTATCCCCATCTATTATGTAATGTTGATGTAATGATATCCACCTTGCAAAAGCGTATCAATATGCGGTTCTATCCTTGGTGGGACCTTCGAGTCTCTTTAGGATAGTATCACATATTGGGCGTGACAAGTTGGTATCAGAGCCTCGACCGACCATAGGAGCCCCCTTGATTGATCGTGTAGTTTGGCCATTGTCGAGTCTAGAAGAAAACTGTTTTCGGAGTCTAGTTATATCAGAGAGTAGGAATTCTTTTTACTCCTCAGCCCCTTCGTCGCTCTGGTGAGGAATCTTGACGTAGGTGTTTTGAATTACTCCTCTTCCCCTTCAAAATTTTCTTTAGGATCACGCGGTTAGTTTTCGTTCGTTGTCCATCCTCTTTTATCCGGTGCATCTCTCGTCAAGTCGTCTCAAACCTCTTTGTATTTTGCGAGATCAATCCTCAGTTCTTCCTCCACGATGTTGTTTCCTTGTCCGAAGTTGTCCTTGTTTTCCCCACCCGCCCACCCTTTTCCTTCTCAGAGCCGGAGTCCGCAATCGAGTATCCTTCCTACTCGTGCGAAGTCTTTGCTCTCTTTCCTCAATAATTTCAACCGGTGTTTCCTGTTGAAGTTATTCGTCGGTTTCCCCTTCCAAGTTGCCTTTGTTTTCCCGCCCTCCCACCCTTTCTCTTCCCGGAGTTTGAGTCTCTTTCGACCATCAATTTCATTCGTGTGGAGCATCTTCAGTCTTTCGACAATTGTTTCAACCGGTGAATTCTCGTTTTGTTCGACATTCTTCATCTCTTTTTCTTCTCCGGTGGATTCAATTCTAATTTTTGGTAGTGATTATATTCTTTCACTTGGATCAAGTGTTTTCCCTGCTTTTTCACCTCTCGCCAGTTTATCTTTTCGGAGTGCTCAAGACATCTCAGGAGATTTGTCTGTGTTCAAATTAATTCGAGGTTGTCACCTCATTCAAATATGTCAATCATTCAAGTGCATCATCTACCTCTTCAACAACCCTTTCCAACGGTGTTTTCTTTTAGTGGGCGCTAACCCATAGGTCTTTTCCCAGGATCTTACCTGACTCTTCTAATTTCCCCAGAGTTATTCTTAAATTCTTTTCAAGTGTGACGTAAGAATGGATCCCATCAGTCACATGCCTTCTGCAAGATCGTTTCCAAATTCTTTCATTGTTGCCTCAACCTCTTCGCTTTTTCGTTCTCCCGGAGTATCTCAGTAAATTTTGGTGGTGTTTCTCGTCGTCATTTGAAGACCGAAGAAGAGTTTGTCCTCTAAATCTTGTCCGTTCTCTCGATGTTTCATGGTTCTAGCTTCATGTTATCCTCGCGAATTATTCCATTTGTCAGATATTCTTTTCTTACCCATCCGGAGTATGTCAGGAGTTGTTTTCCCGTTTCTTTTCACCGGAGGCCATCGTTCCAGAAGAATTCTTCGTCCTCACATTTCAGCTACCGTTATCCAATTATCCCGGCATTTCGTTCAAGTGTTCTTTAATCAACTCATGGTCTCTTTATTCTTTTGCATCTAAATCCCCTCTAGCATATTGGTTCTTCTAATTCTTCCCGGTGATTCATCCTTTTTCGTCAGTGATTTTTGAATTCTTACGGTGGTTCGTTCAAGATTGTTTTTCCTTGATTATCATTTTAATCCATTCGTTCTTTCGAATCCTACCAGTGGTTCATGAAGACTTTCTCAAGTTTTGTGCTATAACCCTTAATCCTTTTCAAGAAGAATAAGTAGTATGCAAAATCCATTGCTTGTCATCAATTTAATTTGGTGAAGGATAAGCATACAATAAATCTTATTCTTATTTCCTCAAAGTGATTAATCCCTTACTCTGGAGTTTGTTCGTGAGGAGTAAATTCTAGTTCCAAGTGTTTTCATCTTTTTTTTTCCGGAGTTCAAATTTCCTCGGCCATTTAAGTTCTTTTCATTCAACTCTTTCAATTCTTCCGGAGGTTTTGTGTCATGTCTTCATCAAGTATCATTCCATCCTCTCAAGCTCGTGTTCTATTCCTCCATGTTTCAGCCGGAGTGCTACCTAAATCCTTTCAGTCTTATTCGTTCCTTATCTCGTTCTAACCAGAGTGGTTTCAGAGTATATCTTCTTTCCATGAGCTTTTGATTCTCGCCGTATTCGCCTTTTCTCCTTCTACCCGAGTGCTCTCATCTTTGTTCATCTTCTCTCTTGCATTTCTCGTTTCACCTTATCCTTTTCTCTTCCGTCTCGCTCCTAAGATCTCGGGACAAGATATCTTGTTAGTAGAGGAGAGTTGTAACGCCGCGGATTCGATGCGCCAGGTGTCCTCCAATTAATCACCGTCGTTGCCATGTCATTTGCTTGCGTGTTGCATTTTACCATGTCATCATGTGCATTGCATACGTGTTCGTCTCATGCATCCAAGCATTTTCCCCGTTGTCCGTTTTGCAATCCGACACTCCTATGTCCTTCGGCGTCCCCTTTTTGTCTCTTGTTGTGAGCGGGTGTTAAACATTCTTGGAATGGACCGTGATTTGCCAAGCGGCCCTGGTACACCACCGGTAGACCGCCTATCAAGTTTCTTGCCATTTGGAGTCCGTTTGATACTCCAACGGTTAATCGGGGAACCGCAAAGGCCTCTTTTGTGTGCAGCCCAACACTCCTCCAAAGTGGCCAAATAACCCATCCAAACCCCCTCTATGCTCTCGGTCGTTCGATCATGATCGTGTGGGCGAAAACCGCTCCGCATTTGGACTCTCCTAGCTCCCTCTACCTATATATATGTGATCCTCCCCGAAATCCCGCAGTCCAAACCCTAGCGTCCACCTACCTCCGCTGTCGGACATGTCCGTTTCCCACCGGACGAAATCGCGCCGCCGCCCGCAGCCAACCAGAGCTTGCCACATCACCCCACCGGCCTCCTCTCTCTCCTCCCACCGCCGCGGCCCGCCCGGCCCACGGCCGGCCCGCCCCGATCCACGCCGCGCCTCCGCCTCCGCGCGCCTGCACTGAGCGCCGGCCCGCGCCTCCCCGCACCCTACGCTCGCCGGCGCCGCCAGCCGCCCCGGGTGCCATCGCCGGCCGCAGCTCCGCCACGCGGGCTCCTCGCGGGCGCCGCCATCCGCGCCCCGCCGCCCGTAGCCCGGCCCCGCCCCGCCGCCTCGCCCTTCGCCGGCGTCGTCCCCGGCCCTCCTCCGGCGAGTTCGACCTCCCCCGGCGACCCCGTCCTCCTCACCGCGAGTTCTCCGACGAGCAGCTCCGTCCGTCCTCGGTTTCCGCGCCCCTAGATCCAGATCCAAAGAGGTTGACCCCGGATTTTCTCCAAGTCCCGAAGTTTTCATCATTTTGTGCCCATGTTCATCGCATCATATGTGTGCTGCTCCGTTTTGTGTGCATAATATATCAAAATGTTCATCGGGGGATGCTCTTCATTTTGTTCCATTGTGCCATGCTTGTTTGAGTCCATCTTGATGCCATTATCATTGTTGCAAGAGTGCTATATGATGTTAAACTGATGTCTGTTATCAGAACTTGCTGTTTTGTCTTTTACATTGCATTTTGTGTGTGCATCCTATGAGCTTGATGTCTACATTAGTTTTGAGCTACATCATGCCATCTTTACTGTGGTGCAATTCATGTATTTTTGTGAGTCTTGTAGTGAGTGTATCAAGCTTGTTAAGTAGGGTACTTGTTGTTACTGTTTTGCTACTGAATCTGCTATATCCTGATGCTATGTAAACCTGCTGTTACAAGTCATTCTATGCATAATCTGGAGATGTTCGCTAAGGATGTTTTGTTATACATGTCATGCTCTATCCACCCATGCCCATGTTTGCATTTATGGCCTGCTGTAGCGTGTTGTAATCTTGCTCTCAATTTGCTAAATAATGTTGTTGTCAGCCTGTTAACATTAAGTTCAGTTTTGCCATGTGTTTTGCTAGTGATACAAGCATGCTATGAACTTGCTCTTGCCATGTTTAGCTTCATACATATGCCATCTTACTGTTGGTCACCTGGACATGCCATGTATTGCTCTGTGGTGAGTGGTACAAGCTCACCAATATGCCTACTTATTGTTGTTCCTGACATGTATGAATCTATCATATCATTTGCCATGTTTGCATGGATCCTACCATCTTTTCTGCTGATCTTTGGAATTAGTTTAGTAAGGGAGTTTTGTTTTTTGTCTTTATTACTAGCATGCCATGCCTTTGTTTGCCATGTTAAGTTACTGTAACATGTTGTTTGATAGCTCTAAACTTTGCAACCTGATGTTAGTTCTGCTAAGTCTGAAACTGTTATTATTTGCAATCTTGCCATGTCCATTTGAGCATTGTCGGTGTCAAAACCGGCGGATCTCGGGTAGGGGGTCCCGAACTGTGCGTCTAGGCGGATGGTAACAGGAGACAAGGGACACGATGTTTTACCCAGGTTCGGGCCCTCTTGATGGACGTAAAACCCTACGTCCTACTTGATTAATATTTATGATGTGTATTACAAGAGTGGATCTACCACGAGATCAAGGAGGCTAAACCCTAGAAGCTAGCCTATGGTATGATTGTTGTAATGGAGGTTATGTCCTACGGACTAAAGCCCTCCGGTTTATGTAGACACCGGAGAGGGCTAGGGTTACACAGAGTCGGTTACAATGGTAGGAGATCTACATATCCGTATTGCCAAGCTTGCCTTCCACGCCAAGGAAAGTCCCATCCGGACACGGGACGGAGTCTTCAATCTTGTATCTTCGTAGTCTTGGAGTCCGGCGGATGATGATAGTCCGGCTGTCCGGACAACCCCTAGTCCAGGACTCCCTCAGTAGCCCCTGAACCTGGCTTCAATGACGATGAGTCCGGCGCGCATAATGTTCGGCATTGCAAGGCGGGTTCCTCCTTTGAATAATCGAGAGAAGATTGTGAACACCAGGATAGTGTCCGGCTCTGCAAAATAAATTCCACATTCCACCGTAGAGAGAATAATATATACACAAGTTCAATCTGGTGACGTATCTTGTGGCATGACATCACACCACTACCAAGCCTTTACTTGAATCGTTTTTTATTATACCACCTCAGCGCGTTTAGCGAAGCGGTTTCCTTGGCACGTCTTGTTGAAGCAGAGATCGTGTTCCCCTTATTCCGGGATTCTCATCAATACGGACGTGGGTAACCCAACCGCGCCATTGATGGTGGCGCTTGGGAGATAAGCGAGTTTTACCAGGCTAGTGGGGACGTATAGTCTTCGTCCGCCTATATATAAGGGATAAGGATTCACCTTTTCACCTATGCCTTCTTCCTCCTTTGCTTATCCATCTCCGTGCACTCGAGCTCCAGCGCCCAAGTTCGCACATCTTGCCTCGGCCTTCTCCGACCATGTCCGGAGCAGGAGGTAAATGGCTGGCCTCCACCGTTAAGGAGGAGCACATCACAAAGCTGCGCAGCGCCGGATACCTTTCCGGCGACGTCGCGCACTGGCTGCCTGACGAGGGGCAGCTCATCCCCACCCCCGGGCCCCATGAGAGGCTCGTTTTCCTCCCCCACTTCCTCCGCGGACTGGGCTTTCCACTTCACCCCTTTGTCCGAGGGCTCATGTTCTACTACGGCCTGGATTTCCATGATCTGGCGCCGAACTTCATCCTCAACATCTCGGCGTTTATCGTCATGTGCGAGGCCTTCCTCTGCATCCAGCCCCACTTCGGCTTGTGGCTCAAGACCTTCAATGTCAAGCCGAAGGTAGTGAAGGGCACTCAACCGGAGTGCGGAGGCGCCATGTTGGGCAAGATGCCCAACGTCCTTTGGTTCGAAGGGGCCTTCGTGGAATCTGTCAAGGGGTGGCAGTCGGGGTGGTTCTACATCACCGAGCCACGCGACCATTCGCGGGCGGCGGCCCCCGAATTCAGATCTGGTATCCCCACGCAGCTCACCTCCTGGAAAGAGAAGGGCTTGCTATGGGGCAATTCGAAGGAGCTGACGGGACTCCAAGCCTGTATCCAGAAGCTGGTGGACAAGAAGCTCAGGCTGGTTAACGTAGTCCAAGTCATGCTCGTCCGCCCGATTCTCCCATGCCAAGAACGGGCATTCAATCTGTGGGAGTTCGATCCGGAATAGCACCAGGCGCTGAGCGGGCTCTTCGACACAACATACGAAGGCGCCTGGAGGGTGCTGTTTAAGGGCGCCGAAGCCCCTGCATCCGCGACGGAAGATCGCGGATTCCACTCGCAGCATCCTGCTGACGAGGTGAGTGATTCTACCCTTTTACGGGACACTTGTTGTTAATAGTTCGACCCTAAGCGGGTTTTAATCTCCTTTTTCCTTTGACAGGAATGGATGAAGAAGGCCGAGCAGCTCATCTGCCCAGCTCCCATGCCAGAAGACCCAGTGGACGCCCGTCTAGCGGGGTTGCTGGTTCTGGCACCGCACGTGGTGCCGGAGAAGAAGGCCAAGAAGGTGGCCACGGGTACTCGAAAGAGTACCCGTTTTCAGGTGTCCGACGACTCCAAGGCGGATTCCTCTCCTGAGAATGAGGAGGAGGAAGAAGACCCTCTCCCAGAGGAGGGAGAGAGAAAGAGGAAGGCCTCCCCAACAGGGGAGGCCGAAGGGTCCAAGAGGGGGAGAACCATTCCCCCGGACAGTTCCGCCAACACCAACGTTGGCGATGAAGAGTGGCCCTCGAGGGCCAGGCCTCGGGCGAGATCGTAAGTATCCGGATCCCTGAATGATCTACAATTTCTTTCTGTTCACATAATGTCCTTCTAATGCCGCATACTGCCTGTAGTCCGGCCGACGATGATCTCCCTGCTTCGTTGAGCGGGTCGTTGGCGGCGTCGGATGTGGAATCCATTCCGACTGCCTCCACCCCTCGCGCCGCTGAGGACGCCGAGGTGGGATCCCGGGAGGGGACCCATCAGGAGGAGGCTCCGGAGGTGCCCCAAGGCAGCCTCCCGGACTTTGCGCTGGACTCTACGCCGGAACCTGCAGTGGTTCCAGAGTCCGGCAGGCGGCCCCTTCGCAAGAAGGGCAAGACCGTGACACCGGCGGCCCCCGTCCAACCGGAGGCGCCGGACAACTTGTTGGAGGCGCTCAAAGGCGCTTCCATCGAGGAAGAACACCGCACTATCATGAGTGCGGTGATTCAGAAGGTTCAGCTCGCCAAGAGCGGGCTGACCGAAGCCTGCAGCAGCCTTCTGATAGGCTTTGAGGTAAGAAGTTAAAATTATGTAATGTAATACCGCATAGATAGTAGCCCCTGATGCTCAGTTCGGTGCTCGGAAAGAAAAGCTGGACTGAGGATCTAAAAAGATATACGCAGGGTTGCTTAAAAAATATGTCAATATGGGTTTGCAGGCTGCGCTGCTGACCTCTGCCGCACTGACTGCGGAGGTCGGTGCATTGAAGCAGGATCTCGAGCGGTCCGAGCAAGAGCTCGGCCGAGCCAAGAAGCAGCGCGAGGACAAAGAAGGTGAGTAACACCACTTTAAAGATTTACCTTACAGAAAAGGATTTAGGTTGCAATAAAAATGACAAGGATAACGTGGGTACTGCAGGGGCCACTAACGAGGTGGCAACCCTGAACGAGGTTGTGTCCGCGGCCGAACGTAATGCGGCCACGGAACGGGCCGAGCGAGAGAAGCAGGAGGCGCGGGTGGCGGAAGTGCGGCAAGAGCTCCAGGCTCTCATGGAGAAGCATGAGAGTTTGGAGTGCGACTCCAAGACTCGAGAGTCCGAGCTCGCCTCGGCTCTCGAAAGTGCCAAGTCCGCCAAGGCCGTGGCCCATAAGGCCATTCAGGAGATTGAAGATGTGAAGAAGATAGCGGCGGGTAAGGCATTTTTCATGCAAAGCAAGCGTGTTAATGTAAACTACCTGACACTTACCCGCTTTCGGAGCTCTCCAGGGGCGTTTGCAGATCTACCGCGCAGTATATCCGATGCCGCCGCATTCTACCGTGGCCAGGAGGGGAGCTCAACGGAGAAGGTCTTCTGGTCTCAGTACGCTGAGGCCGGCCATCCGGTGCCCCCTAGCGACCAGCTAAAGCAGCTGGTCGAGCTTCACAAGGCGGCTGAGGAGGCCATGAAGGGCCTCATAGTCCGGCTGTGGCCTGGACAGGCCATGCCTGGGAGCTAATTCGGCCTCGTGCGGCGGCTGGTGGATGCGTACCCCTGGATGGAGGTCGTCAAGCGCTCCGCCTGTATTGAAGGTGCTCGTCGGGCCCTTGCCCGCGCAAAGCTGCACTGGGGCAGGCTGGATGCGGGGAGGCTTCTTACTGACCCGCCGCCAGCGGGCAAGGAGTATCGTACGCCCGAAATGTACTTTAGGACTGTCCTGAAGGGTGCCCGCAATATTGCGGATGAATGCCCCAGAGATGTAATTCTTGAGTAAACTCTCTATGTATTATCCTTTGCGCTGAAAACTTTGTTTAGATGCGCTTAAGCAACACTTGTTTAATTTAAAATATTACCTTCTGTGCGGCCGTTTATAAAATCTGAGAGATGGCAAGTCATTTGCTTCAGCTCCCGAGCCGCAAGTGCTGGGGTGTTCGGGATAGACTTGAGCACTCTTGTTCCCATTTTTGGGTCTGTCGGTGTCAAAACCGGCGGATCTCGGGTAGGGGGTCCCGAACTGTGCATCTAGGCGGATGGTAATAGGAGACAAGGGACACGATGTTTTACCCAGGTTCGGGCCCTCTTGATGGAGGTAAAACCCTACGTCCTGCTTGATTAATATTGATGATGTGTATTACAAGAGTGGATCTACCACGAGATCAAGGAGGCTAAACCCTAGAAGCTAGCCTATGGCATGATTGTTGTAATGGAGGTTATGTCCTACGGACTAAAGCCCTCCGGTTTATATAGACACCGGAGAGGGCTAGGGTTACATAGAGTCGGTTACAATGGTAGGAGATCTACATATCCGTATTGCCAAGCTTGCCTTCCACGCCAAGGAAAGTCCCATCCGGACACGGGACGAGTCTTCAATCTTGTATCTTCGTAGTCTTGGAGTCCGGCGGACGATGATAGTCTAGCTGTCCGGACACCCCCTAGTCCAGGACTCCCTAAGTAGCCCCCGAACCAGGCTTCAATGACGAGTAGTCCAGCGTGTATGTAGTCTTCGGCGTTGCAAGGCGGGTTCTCCTTTTAAGTTCCATGTACCGGCCGAACAGTGTCCGGCTTCCTCATCAATGTTGCACTTCTTGGCATCAACACCCAATAATGGCCTTCTTCCACGCGTCGCACGAATGCGAAAAGCCAGGGTATCCTTTACGTTTTACCCCCTAGATGTGCAAATAATCTGCCTATAAGAGAGGCAAGAATCCAGATCCAAATCACACCATCTTCTATCCGCGAATACTCATCGGAGCGCTTCTGACAAAGAATCCATCCCACCATGGACCGTCGCCGCGGCTCCTCTTCTCGCGCTCCCAGCCCTCTGCCAGGAGATTGGAGGAGATGCTCTATTTCGCACAACGAGCTGGTGATGCTTCAAGCGGGGGGATATCTCCCTCCGGCCTTCATGGTCCCGGTTCGAGCCGGGCTGGCCACCTACCAAGGTGGGAAGCAAGCGGAGGCTACCCCGAGCCCCAATAAAGGGGAGCGGGTATGCTTCGTCCCCTATCTGATAAGGGGACTCGGATTTCCTATACATCCGTTCCTCCGCGGGCTCCTGGAGTTCTACGGACTCCAGCTCCATCACCTTACACCCGCCTCTATTCTACATATCACGGGTTACGTAGCTCTTTGCGAGCTATTCCTGGGTATCGAGCCCCATTTTGCACTGTGGAAGAGGTTGTTCTTCCTAGTGCCCCGCTCTCACGAGGGGTCTATATATCAAGTGGGCGGCGCCGAAATATGGCGCATTGCCGGGACCAGATATCCATCCGGGACCCCCAAGAAGGCATCCGAAGACTAGCCTTCGGAATGGTTCTATATAGAAGATGCTCCGCTGCCGGACCCTATTCGGATCGGCCTCCCAGAGTTCAGCCCTGCTCCCTTGAAGAAACGCCTTAGTTGGCGCCCACGGAGCCCCCAACTGGAGGAAGACAAGAGCGTCCATTATCTGATGGGCCAAATAAGATTATTGGCCCACTCCGGGTTGACCATGATTGGAGTCATGGCAACATGCATTACGCGGGGGGTGCAGCCACTGCAGTACAGGGGGCACCCCTTGTGGGATTTCAACGGGGAAGACGATGCCACCCGTCATGGCCGCAAAGGACCGGATTCGGACGAGGATCTAGTGCAGATCCTGTCCGGCCTATACAAGGGGGAGAAGGAGGACTTCCTTCAGACGAACCCTTTGAATAGGTTCTCCATGAATAACCCCCGGCGCTGGGTAAGCGAACACTTTAAGGGTCTGACCCACGCTTTCAAAGTTTAAGCTTCTCATGTTGTGTCTTCGGCGCAGGAACTGCGCCGGACTGTGGAGGACATGATAAGTCCGGCCCCGCAACCCGAGGATCCGTAGAGATCCCGGGATCCGGCCTCCGAAGAGGATTCGGACATAAAGGTGGAGCTAATCGACAGGGTGTTCCACCAACTCAGCATGGATAATGCTTTAGTCGCCATTACGGTTGACTACCCCGGACTATATCCGGCTTCCCAGGTGATTGTGACCGAAGTCCTGACACCGTTCTTCCTTCTTTGTCTATTTCTGACCACCGTATACGATGGCGCTGTGCAGGAGACGCCTTCAGGGCGGGAAGCCGAGCCTGCGGCAGCTGACCAACAAAGGCCAGTCCGGACCAGTAGGCGGAAGAGGAGCGCAGTGCGGACTGAAACGTCGCCGCAAAAGTATAGCTCACAATTTACTACTTGGAGCAACATTCCTAGGAAGCGTTTGAGTGCTCATGACTTTTGTAGGAGAAAAAGCGCACGCCGGTGTCACACCCTAGTTAGCCATGCATTAGAGTATTGCATCATGTTTACTCTTTCATCAGAAACCTGAAATGGGGATGACAGAACCCCCAGTCCCCTCTAAAACCAATTAGGGTTTACTAAAAACTTTTTCAATGAACCTGAAATGCCCTTCTAAAATGCCCATCATTTTTGTCTTGGTTCAGAACCTCTGCCAAAAGTGATGCACATTTTCCTAGGCCATCTTAGGGTTTTTGAATTAAATCATAAATATTTGAATTTGGGCATTTAAAATTATATAAAATATTTAAATGCTCAAATATCTCCAAACTAAAATGTTTCATGTTGGAAATAATCCAACTATGGACCAGGAGTAGTTTGGTGATTTTAGGAGTTGCCTAAGTATTTTATTTAATTCAACAAAGTTGCAGAAGTATTAAAAAACAGAAAACAGAAAGAAATGGAAAAAACCTACCTGGCGCCCAGCACCCGGCCCACCTGCCGGCCCAGCCCAGCGCCACTCCAGCGAGCTGCTTGCCGGCCAGGCAGGCAGGCAGGTGCCCGACGGCGACCGCAGCGCACGCCATGCACCTGCTCGCCGCCTCGCCGCTCCCCTCGCCCGGTGACGTCGTGGATCAGCCTCCCTCGCTCCCCCGAACCCCCAGACACCCCCTCCTCTCTCCAGCTCCTCCCCCTCGCGCTCCCCCGCCATGACCGACGCCACCATCGCCGTGCCGTCGTCGTAGCCATGCTCCCCGCCGCCCGTGCGTCCTCTCATCGTGTCCAGGAGCTCCGCCGCTGTCCACTCCATCGAGCAAGCCGAGCCCCGAGCGCTCGCAATGCCCGAGTCCACCGCAACGACCTCGCCCGAACCGCCGTCGCGGAGATCCCCTTCAACGCCGTCGTCGCTCCGGTCCATCTCCGGCCACACCAAGGGCTTTCGTCGCACTCACTGTGAGCTTAGCCATCTTCCCCTCCCTTCCGTTCTTGCTCCCGAGCCGTTGTAGCAACCTCCCGGAGCTCAACCGCACCCACCGCCGTGGAGCTCGTCGCCGACGTGCTCCCGGTCACCCTCCGACCACTCCACGGTGTCCATCATGCTCACCGTGTCACTTAGCACCTAGCTAGCCACTCCCCGAGCCTCACCGACCCCTCTAGCGTCAAGTTCGTCTTCGGCCGAACCCCGGTGGCCGCCAAAGTCGTCGCCGGCGCCAACTCCGGCCACCCCGACCCCAACGGACTCCACAAGAGCTGCGGCTCGTCCTCAGCTCCACTCCGGTGGTCTCCGCGACCCATTTGGTGGCCGAACGGCCAAAACCACTTCCGCCGCCGCGTCGGGCTCGCCGGCGGCTAAACGCCGGTGCAGCCGACCCGGGTTTGACCACGGGTGGGCCCTGGTTGACTCCCCTGCGTCAATGACAGGTGGGGCCCAGCCCTATTAATTAAACAGGTTTAGTTTTAATTAAACTTTAATTAATTTAATCACACTAACACGCGGGACCCACTGTCAGGTTTGACCCGGACGTCTTCCGTTGACCTGCTGACGTCACACTGACGTCAGGCTGACGCAATAATTGATTTTCTGGAATTAATCTAATATAGGAAATTCCAGAATATAGTTTAAACTTCAAAAATTCATAACTTTTATTCTGTAACTCCAAATCAGACAAATTATATATGAAAAATGATCAGAAAAATCCAATCTATCCATCTGTACTATTTTCATGCATGATTAAACAAGTTAACCTGATGTTTAATACAGAACAAGGAAAAACACTTTAAAGGGCCATGTTTGAGTTTGAAATTTGAATCTTTGATTCAAATTGGTTCAAACCCTTCTGGTCTTAGCTGCATTAGCCTAACACACTCATATTGCTATGTTTCATGCATGCATCATATTGTTGCACATTGTTTGGTGATGGTTGTGTATCGGTGTTCTTTGCGGCAGGTTCTGCCTCCGAGGAGTATCGTGATTACCCTAACGAAGAACCGTATCAGTGCATAGAACCTTCAGACAAGCAACCAACCATTTGATCATATCGATACAATCCCATGTTCTCGCTCCTGCTCTCTTTTACTGCATTAAGACAACACGTTTTCAAACTGCTGTGTGCTACGGTAGTTGAACCCACTTCCTCTGCATGACCTGTCATTGCCACAGTAACTAGATGAAACCCACTAGCATGTGTAGGAGTTGATTGAGCCATATGTATGTGTTGTTCCTACCTTGCTATGCCTGCTATGCTTAGAGTCGTGTCAGGTCTGGTTCATCTGGGTGATGGGCTAGAGTGAAATGATTATGTCGGTAATGAGAGTGGTGTGGTGAACACGATTTGGTAAAAAGGTATCGATGAGAGGCCATGTAGGAGTACATGGTGGGTTGTTTCATTGAAGCCGACCTTAAGCACTGAGATCTGTATGTGTGATTTAAGAATCAGCTACTACCATGCATTGGGCCCGAAACCAATGGACCCTCTCGGCTTCTTATTCACCCTAGTTCTCCGTCCAGGAGTTGAAAGTAGTTTCTGGTGTTTGTAGCCTACTGGAGGCCGTGGACAGCGCTGACCATAGGGGTGGGCTGTGATGCGGTAGGTACGTGGCCGGGTGTACCGAATACCCGTTAGGTATCTCGGGAACCCTGTTCACATCGTTCAGGGCCGTATGGGAAACCTCGGCCGGACTCCCTACGGATGGAACCTGGATAGGCGATAACCCTGGACTGGAGGCTTAGGTGATTAGGTAGGTCGTGGCCGACACCCACGTTGGGCTTCCGCTTGAAGGTTGCCGAGTACATGTCGTGTAAACGACGGTAAGTGGTGAGAGTGTGTATGAAGAAGTACACCCCTGCAGGGTTATCATGATCTATTCGAATAGCCGCGTCCGCGGTAAAGGACTACTTGGTTGCCTATACAGTTCATAGACAAGTAAATGGAAACTACTAAAAGCCTCAAGATAAGTGTGAGTGCCGAGGATGGCTCTTCCGTAGGAAGATGGAGGTGGATCCTCGGTAGTGTATTGAATTGGTGAGTAGTGGACTCGTGTACGCAAAACCATTTCAAGTTGGAGTCTCGTAGGTTAGCCTAGCCAAGAGTCAGAGCTGGCTTGCTGCAATAACTCCACCAACCCTTCTTGATAATATGCATGTATGTAGGATCTGATGTAAGTCTTGCTGAGTACCTTTGTACTCATGTTGCTATAATTTACATTTTTACAGAAGACGCTGCAACCCCTTCTGATGGGTTCTACGTAGACGTTGACATCAATGAGTAGGCTAAGGCCCAGGTGGTGATCCTGAGCTTGTGAAGGACCTCGTAGTATAGCTAGGCTTTCCAAGCCTCTTTTATTTTACTAGTTGTCTGTACTCAGACAAGTTACTTCCGCTGCTAGTTTGTATGACTGTATGACTTGAATGCTGGGTCGTGTGACCCGTATCTTTGTGTATGTTATGTATGGCTCTCTGAGCCCTAAATAAAGTACTTGTGTCATAGAGTCATGTTGTGATGCCTTGTTGTATTCGCACATATCGGGCATATTGTGTGTATGTTTAAAATGCTTGGTATGTGTGGGATCTGACTATCTAGTTGTTTATCCTTAGTAGCCTCTCTTACCGGGAAATGTCTCCTAGTGTTACCACTGAGCCATGGTAGCTTGCTACTGCTCGGGAACACTTAGGCTGGCCGGCATGTGTCCTTCTTCGTTCCTGTGTCTGTCCCTTCGGGGAAATGTCACGCATTGAGTACCGGAGTCCTGTTAGCCCGCTACAGCCCGGTTTACCGGAGTCCTGCTAGCCCAGTGCTACAGCCCGGACCCACTTGCTGATGACCGACACGTTCGTTGCTGGGTCATGGATGCCTGTCCCTGTAAGTCTGTGCCACTTTGGGTTTACGACTAGTCATGTCAGCCCGGGCTCTTTATCATATGGATGCTAGCGACACTATCATATACGTGAGCCAAAAGGCGCAAACGGTCCCGGGCAAAGGTAAGGCGACACCCGTGGGGATACCGTGCGTGAGGCCGCAAAGTGATATGAGGTGTTAAACGCTAGATCGATGTGACATCGAGTCGGGGTCCTGGCAGCGTTGGCATCAGAGCCGGACTGCCTGTAGGTTCTCCAAGCCAAACTGGTCGATGTTGAGTCTAGAAATTCTTTAGTTATATGTAGGGGAATTGTTTGTGGGTGGAACGTAAGGCTCTTTTACTCCTTTATCTTATGACATTCTGATCTGAGTCAGTCTATTCTTCCACCGGGGGTTAAGGAATTAGGATCTATTCTCTCTATCAGGATCACGTGTTACTAATCAGTAGTACCTTATAGGGTTGATGGATACAAGCCTAGTTCAGTTCTACTACCACGTTATGTTGTTAGGATGGATTCAGAACTTTGATATGATGATGTTGAGTGTGAATGAAATCCTTTGTCAAATGTCTCAAAATCCGTCTTGAGCATTTACAGCTGTTATGCTGCCGAAATTTTGCTAGAAATTCTAATGCCTTTGCATTATGATTGTGCTTTCAGATGGCCACTCGCGACCTCAATCAAGTGGTTCGCCTGACTCGATGCCTAGATGTACCCGGCCATACTGCCATGTTGGTCAGGGTAATGACTGAGGCTGGATACCGTTGGTATCCTGAGTACACGGTCGAAGAGCAATTCCGAGACTTTAATCAAAGCCAGTATCTCTGCACTGTCAGGATATTTCCATCTTATCCTGGGTCCACCGAGCCCCTTCACTGCTCCTATGGACTCGGGGTTACTATTGAGATGGCTGTGCAGGACGCCGCCTACTCTATGATGACCATCATGCGAGTCAGGTCTGGCCTATTTCGGGACTATGATTTCCGGTATATGCCAGGATCACTTCCGGAGCACAAGGGTATCTCCAGGCTATCTATGCTGACCCCACTCAGGAGGATTCACGGACCCGCACTACTGCTGAGATGCTCGAGGATAAGGACCGTGAAAATCGGGCCTTGAGGTTAGAGCTCTTCAATACCCGTGCTGACCATTGGGCCACATTGACTTGGTTTGCACCGGCGGTGCAAGCTGGATATTCGGATATGCGCGATCTCTATCCTGTGAGATCTGCTCTGCCAGACGTGATGGCTTGGCGTGATGTAGGAGGCATCACCCCACCTCGCGGTCCCCGCAGGCCACCGTCTGTTGGTCCAAGACCTCATCCTAGTCCCTATGGTCCACAAGCTCTGCGAGATCGTCTGTTTCCGGATGATCATGTTGAGCTTCCAGGCTATGGAGGTGACTTCTACGAGGACTACTACGGATCGGTCTGAGTTAGTGGTAGTATCACTAGTTCGTGTTAGCTGTGTCGTTTATCGTCCTGCATGACTCGTGGGATATGACCTAGCTGTATCGCCTTCCGGAGGTGTAGAAAAATAATGTATAGGAGCTGGGAATGCCTCCGATGAGATGTAATCCTCTTTTCACCGTAATAGTACCTTGTTTGGTCTTGTACTAAACCCTGTATGGTGTGTATGACAATGGAATAAAGAAGCAGTTTCTGTATCTACCATGTCATACGGATGATCATCTTGCATTCCGAGTTATTCCTTACATTCTGTATCCTATGTCGGAATTTTATCATCCTGACTAAATCGTTGTCTTGTTTACCTAGGATGGTCAACACGCGCACTAACCCTGCTCCTAAAGAGCAGGCCGAAGGCAGTGAAGTCAGGAATGCAAATCTGCCTCATCCTCCTTCCCTAGCCGAGGTTATGATGGAAGCCGAAAGAAACAAGCGGGAGACCAACCGTTTGTTGGAGCATATTGAACAGAACACAGCACACCATCAAAGGACTAACATGGTGTCACTCAGTGATTTTATCAAGTTACATCCACCCACGTTCCACCATTCCGTCGAGCCTCTCGACGCTGATGACTGGCTTCGCAGTATCTCCCACAAGCTGCGTTCCACGCTAGTAGCTGAGGCTGACAAGGTCACCTTTGCTGCATATCATCTTGAAGGCCCCGCCAGTCTATGGTGGGAGAATTATGGAGCTATGCGCCCAGCGGGCCATGTCACTACTTGGGCTGAATTCAGCGAGGCTTTCCGTGAACATCACATTTCGGAGGGTCTCATGGACCGTAAACGTGAGGAATTTTGCAGTTTCACTCAGGGCCGACTCTCTGTGGATGCTTACAGCAGGGAGTTCGGTAACCTCGCACGATATGCAACTGAGGAAGTTTCTACTGATGCCAAGAAGCAAGCAAGGTTCCGTAAGGGACTTAGTCCTGAGCTTCGCCGCGACCTCCGTCTGCATGAGTGCACATCTTTTCAGAAACTTGTTAACAAGGCCATCAGTGCTGAGACTGGTCAGACTGATTATGACGCAACACGCAAGCATGGCCGTGACATGGGTTCCTCATCCGGTGCGGGTCCTCAGAAGCGCCGCGTGTGGGTGCCCAACACTGCCCTGCCACCTAGGTTCACACCGAGGCCATCCTTCCAGGTGCCTCGCCCCGTTCAACAGTCTGCACCAGCCAAGCCCTATGGGGGTCCAACCAACAATGCTCCTCCACGTACCAGTTCCGTGACTTGTTTCAAGTGTGGGGAATCTGGCCACTATATGCGTGAGTGTCCCCAGACCAACCCCAACCAATCTGCTAAAGCTGTTGGCCGTGGCAAGCCGACAGGGAAAGTGTTCCACGCCAAGCCGGCCACCGCTTCACGTGGCCATGTCAACTGTATCTCGGCCGAAGAAGCTCAAGAGGATCCCAACGTCGTTCTCGGTACGCTCCTTGTTAATTGCCACCCGGCATCTGTTCTTTTCGATACAGGAGCCTCTCATTCATTTATATCCGAGAACTATGCTCGTTTGCATAACACCGCATTCTGTGACATGCCATCCACTATGGAAATTTCTACTCCTGGTTCTAGATGGCAGACCTCCAGGGTAAGTTATGGAAATGAAATCCAAGTCGACAGACTTGTTTTCCTTGCATCTTTGATAGCTCTCAAATTTTCAGATATTAATATCATTTTGGGTATGGACTGGATGTCAGCTCATCATGCCAAAATTGATTGCTTCTCTAGGACTGTTCAACTCACTCATCCTTCGGGGAAGATAGTCAATGTCTTGACCCGATTAGCCAAGCGACAATTATATTCTCTTAACGCCAGCCCTTTGCCAGACCTTGAGGACGTTCCGGCAGTCCATGACTTCCCGGATGTCTTCCCAGAGGAATTGCCAGGTGTTCCACCTGACAGGGATGTTGAGTTCGTAATAGACCTCATTCCAGGAACCGTTCCGATTGCTAGAAGACCCTATAAGATGGCACCACTAGAACTAGCCGAGCTTAAGAAACAACTCGATGAGTCCTTGAAAAAGGGTTTCATCCGACCTAGTTCATCTCCGTGGGCTTGCCCCGTCCTCTTCGTCAAGAAGAAGGATGGTACGGACCGGATGGTTGTAGATTATCGACCTGTCAATTTGGTCACAATCAAGAACAAATATCCGCTCCCCAGGATCAACGACCTGTATGATCAGCTCGCTGGATCCTCAGTCTTCTCCAAGATGGATTTGAGGTTGGGCTACCATCAAATCAAAATCAGAAATGGGGACATTCCTAAAACGGCCTTTGTTACTCGTTATGGCCAATACGAGTACACCGTCATGTCCTTCAGTTTAACCAACGCTCCAGCCACCTTTTCTCGGTTAATGAACTCAATCTTCATGGAGTATTTGGATAAATTCGTCGTGGTTTATCTCGATGATATACTCATCTACTCCAAGAACGAGGAAGAACATGCCGAACATCTAAGGCTAGTGTTGAAGAAACTTCGAGAGCATCGTCTTTATGCCAAATTTTCTAAATGTGAATTCTGGTTATCGGAAGTGACCTATCTGGGTCATGTAATATCTGGTAAAGGTATTGCTGTTAACCCTGAGCGAGTTCAAGCCGTCCTTAATTGGACTCCACCTGAATCGGTCAAGCAAGTTCGGAGTTTTCTGGGCTTAGCGAGCTATTGCCGTCGCTTTGTCGAAAATTTCTCCAAAGTTGCTAAACCTCTAACTAAACTCCTCAAGAAAGATAAAAAGTTCGAGTGGACTCCACAATGTGAGCACAGCTTTCAGGAACTGAAAAGACGCCTGACTTCTGCTCCCGTTCTGGTACCGCCAGACTTCTCTAAGGACTTTGTTATCTACTGCGACGCCTCGCGACAAGGACTAGGCTGTATTCTCATGCAAGATCGACATGTAATTGCTTACGCCTCACGGCAATTGCACCCACATGAGGAGAATTATCCTACTCATGATCTAGAGCTTGTAGATGTAGTCTATGCACTTAAAACCTGGCGACATTACCTCCTCGGTAATCGTTGCGAAATATTCACTGATCACCAAAGTCTGAAGTACATCTTCACCCAACCGGATTTGAATCTCAGGCAAAGACGTTGGGTCGAGTTGATCACAGATTTCGACTTAGGAATAACTTACACCCCAGGGAAAGCCAATGTCATGGCTGATGTGCTAAGTCGTAAATCTTATTGTAACAACCTGATGTTACAACAAAGTCAACCGCATCTCCATGAGGAATTTCGGAAGCTTAACCTTCACATTGTTCCTCAAGGTTTTCTTTCCACCTTGGTGGCGAAACCTACCCTTACGGATCAGATCGTCAAGGCACAGAAGGTAGATCCAGGAATCTCCCGCATCAAGAGAAACATCAAGAAAGGAATTGCGAATTGTTTCTCCATTAATGATCAAGGGGTCGTATACTTCGGGAATCGACTAGTGGTTCCCAAAGTGCGAAACCTGAGGCGATTGATCCATAAGGAGGCTCATGAATGTCCTCTCACCATTCATCCCGATAGTACTAAGATGTATCAGGACCTACGCCAGAGGTTCTGGTGGACTAGGATGAAGAGAGAAATTGTGCAGTATATTGCTAATTGCGACGTCTGTCGTCGTGTAAAAGCAGAGCATCAACGGCCTGCTGGCACCCTTCAACCCTTAGCTATTCCTGAATGGAAATGGGATAAAATTGGTATGGATTTCATTACCGGTTTTCCCAGGACCAAGAGAGGGAATAATGCTATCTTCGTCGTTGTCGATCGTCTTTCCAAAGTAGCCCATTTCATACCTGTTCGTGAGAGTATAACCGCTAGTCAATTGGCAGACTTATACATCTCCCGGATAGTGTCTCTCCATGGTGTTCCTTTGGAAATTAACTCGGATCGAGGAAGTATTTTCACCTCTCGATTTTGGGAAAGTTTCCAAAATGCTATGGGAACCCGTCTCTCCTTTAGCACCGCTTTCCACCCTCAGTCGAGTGGTCAAGTGGAACGCGTCAACCAGATCCTAGAAGACATGCTTCGAGCCTCTGTTATCTCATTCGGAATGGATTGGGAGAAGTGCCTTCCATTTGCCGAATTCGCTTACAACAACAGCTATCAATCTAGCTTGGGTAAAGCCCCTTTTGAAGTCCTCTATGGACGACGGTGTCGAACACCCCTTAACTGGTCAGAGACCGGGGAAAGACAATTCTTTGGCCCGGATATGATTCAGGAAGCAGAAGAACAAGTTTGCATCGTTCGTGAAAAGTTGAAAACAGCCCAATCTCGTCAAAAGAGTCAATATGACCGAAAACATAAGGCTATGACTTTCGAGGTTGACGAGAACGCTTACCTTCGGGTTACCCCTCTGAAGGGAACCCATCGTTTCGGTATCAAAGGCAAATTGGCTCCTCGTTACATTGGACCTTTTCGCATTCTCGCTAAACGAGGAGAAGTTGCCTACCAGTTGGAACTACCTCCGCACCTCTCCAGAGTCCACGATGTCTTCCACGTTTCTCAACTCAGGCGTTGCTTCTCGGATCCTATCCGTGGAGTGGACCACGAAACGCTTGATCTCCAAGATAATCTTACATATCGAGAGTACCCCATTCGTATCCTCGATTAGGCCGAGCGTACCACTCGACGTCATAATATCAAGTTTCTCAAAGTACAATGGTCGCACCATTCTGAGGATGAAGCAACTTGGGAAAGGGAGGATCGTCTTCGACTTGAGTATCCCGCCTTCTTTCCGGAGGAACCCAAATCTCGGGACGAGATTCTTTTGAGTGGGGGTGAGTTGTCACACCCTAGTTAGCCATGCATTAGAGTGTTGCATCATGTTTACTCTTTCATCAGAAACCTGAAATGGGGATGACAGAACCCCCAGTCCCCTCTGAAACCAATTAGGGTTTACTAAAAACTTTTTCAATGAACCTGAAATGCCCTTCTAAAATGCCCATCATTTTTGTCTTGGTTCAGAACCTCTGCCAAAAGTGATGCACATTTTCTTAGGCCATCTTAGGGTTTTTGAATTAAATCATAAATATTTGAATTTGGGCATTCAAAATTATATAAAATATTTAAATGCTCAAATATCTCCAAACTAAAATGTTTCATGTTGGAAATAATCCAAGTATGGACCAGGAGTAGTTTGGTGATTTTAGGAGTTGCCTAAGTATTTTATTTAATTCAACAAAGTTGCAGAAGTATTAAAAAACAGAAAACAGAAAGAAATGGAAAAAACCTACCTAGCGCCCAGCACCCGGCCCACCTGCCGGCCCAGCCCAGCGCCGCTCCAGCGAGCTGCTTGCCGGCCAGGCAGGCAGGCAGGTGCCCGACGGCGACCGCAGCGCACGCCACGCACCTGCTCGCCGCCTCGCCGCTCCCCTCGCCCGGTGACGTCGTGGATCAGCCTCCCTCGCTCCCCCGAACCCCCCAGACACCCCCTCCTCTCTCCAGCTCCTCCCCCTCGCGCTCCCCCGCCATGACCGACGCCACGATCGTCGTGCCGTCGTCGTAGCCGTGCTCCCCGCCACCCGTGCGGCCTCTCATCATGTCCAGGAGCTCCGCCGCTGTCCACTCCATCGAGCAAGCCGAGCCCCGAGCGCTCGCAACGCTCGAGTCCACCGCAACAACCTCGCCCGAACCGCCGTCGCCGGAGATCCCCTTCAACGCCGTCGTCGCTCCGGTCCATCTCCGGCCACACCAAGGGCTTCGTCGCACTCACTGTGAGCTTAGCCATCTTCCCCTCCCTTCCGTTCTTGCTCCCGAGCCGTGTAGCGACCTCCCGGAGCTCAACCGCACCCACCGCCATGGAGCTCGTCGCCGACATGCTCCCGGTCACCCTCCGACCACTCCACGGTGTCCATCATGCTCACCGTGTCACTTAGCACCTAGCTAGCCACTCCCCGAGCCTCACCGACCCCTCTAGCGTCAAGTTCGTCTTCGGCCGAACCCCGGTGGCCGCCAAAGTCATCGCCAGCGCCAACTCCGGCCACCCCGACCCCAACGGACTCCACCAAGAGCTGCGGCTCGTCCTCAGCTCCACTCCGGTGGTCTCCGCGACCCATTTGGTGGCCGAAACGGCCAAAACCACTTCTGCCGCCGCGTCGGGCTCGCCGGCGGCTAAACGCCGGTGCAGCCGACCCGGGTTTGACCACGGGTGGGCCCTGGTTGACTCCCCTGAGTCAATGACAGATGGGGCCCAGCCCTGTTAATTAAACAGGTTTAGTTTTAATTAAACTTTAATTAATTTAATCACACTGACACGCGGGACCCACTGTCAGGTTTGACCCGGACGTGTTCCGTTGACCTGCTGACGTCACACTGACGTCAGGCTGACGCAATAATTGATTTTCTGGAATTAATCTAATATAGGAAATTCCAGAATATAGTTTAAACTTCAAAAATTCATAACTTTTATTCTGTAACTCCAAATCAGACAAATTATATATGAAAAATGATCAGAAAAATCCAATCTATCCATCTGTACTATTTTCATGCATGATTAAACAAGTTAACCTGATGTTTAATACAGAACAAGGAAAAACACTTTAAAGGGCCATGTTTGAGTTTGAAATTTGAATCTTTGATTCAAATTGGTTCAAACCCTTCTGGTCTTAGCTGCATTAGCCCAACACACTCATATTGCTATGTTTCATGCATGCATCATATTGTTGCACATTGTTTGGTGATGGTTGTGTATCGGTGTTCCTTGCGGCAGGTTCTGCCTCCGAGGAGTATCATGATTACCCTAACGAAGAACCGTATCAGTGCATCGAACCATCAGGCAAGCAACCAACCATTTGATCATATCGATACAATCCCATGTTCTCGCTCCTGCTCTCTTTTACTGCATTAAGACAACACGTTTTCAAACTGCTGTGTGCTACGGTAGTTGAACCCACTTCCTCTGCATGACCTGTCATTGCCACAGTAACTAGATGAAACCCACTAGCATGTGTAGGAGTTGATTGAGCCATATGTATGTGTTGTTCCTACCTTGCTATGCCTGCTATGCTTAGAGTCGTGTCAGGTCTGGTTCATCTGGGTGATGGGCTAGAGTGAAATGATTATGTCGGTAATGAGAGTGGTGTGGTGAACACGATTTGGTAAAGGTATCGATGAGAGGCCATGTAGGAGTACATGGTGGGTTGGTTCATTGAAGCCGACCTTAAGCACTGAGATCTGTATGTGTGATTTAAGAATCAGCTACTACCATGCATTGGGCCCGAAACCAATGGACCCTCTCGGCTTCTTATTCACCCTAGTTCTCCGTCCAGGAGTTGCAAGTAGTTTCTAGTGTTTGTAGCCTACTGGAGGCCGTGGACAGCGCTGACCATAGGGGTGGGCTGTGATGCGGTAGGTACATGGCCGGGTGTACCGAATACCCGTTAGGTATCTCGGGAACCCTGTTCACATCGTTCGGGGCCGTATGGGAAACCTCGGCCGGACTCCCTACGGATGGAACCTGGATAGGCGATAAACCTGGACTGGAGGCTTAGGTGATTAGGTAGGTCGTGGCCGACACCCACGTTGGGCTTCCGCTTGAAGGTTGCCGAGTACATGTCGTGTAAACGACGGTAAGTGGTGAGAGCGTGTATGAAGAAGTACACCCCTGCAGGGTTATCATGATCTATTCGAATAGCCGCGTCCGCGGTAAAGGACTACTTGGTGTCCTATACAGTTCATAGACAAGTAAATGGAAACTACTAAAAGCCTCAAGATAAGTGTGAGTGCCGAGGATGGCTCTTCCGTAGGAAGATGGAGGTGGATCCTCGGTAGTGTATTGAATTGGTGAGTAGTGGACTCGTGTACGCAAAACCATTTCAAGTTGGAGTCTCGTAGGTTAGCCTAGCCAAGAGTCAGAGTTGGCTTGCTGCAATAACTCCACCAACCCTTCTTGATAATATGCATGTATGTAGGATCTGATGTAAGTCTTGCTGAGTACCTTTGTACTCATGTTGCTATAATTTACATTTTTACAGAAGACGCTGCAACCCCTTCTGATGGGTTCTACGTAGACGTTGACATCAATGAGTAGGCTAAGGCCTAGGTGGTGATCCTGAGCTTGTGAAGGACCTCGTAGTATAGCTAGGCTTTCCAAGCCTCTTTTATTTTACTAGTTGTCTGTACTCAGACAAGTTACTTCCGCTGCTAGTTTGTATGACTGTATGACTTGAATGCTGGGTCGTGTGACCCGTATCTTTGTGTATGTTATGTATGGCTCTCTGAGCCCTAAATAAAGTACTTGTGTGATAGAGTCATGTTGTGATGCCTTGTTGTATTCGCACATATCGGGCATATTGTGTGTATGTTTAAAATGCTTGGTATGTGTGGGATCTGACTATCTAGTTGTTTATCCTTAGTAGCCTCTCTTACCGGGAAATGTCTCCTAGTGTTACCACTGAGCCATGGTAGCTTGCTACTGCTCGGGAACACTTAGGCTCGCCGGCATGTGTCCTTCTTCGTTCCTGTGTCTGTCCCTTCGGGGAAATGTCACGCATTGAGTACCGGAGTCCTGTTAGCCCGCTACAGCCCGGTTTACCGGAGTCCTGCTAGCCCAGTGCTACAGCCCGGACCCACTTGCTGATGACCGACACGTTCGTTGCTGGGTCATGGATGCATGTCCCTGTAAGTCTGTGCCACTTTGGGTTTACGACTAGTCATGTCAGCCCGGGCTCTTTATCATATGGATGCTAGCGACACTATCATATACGTGAGCCAAAAGGCGCAAACGGTCCTGGGCAAAGGTAAGGCGACACCCGTGGGGATACCGTGCGTGAGGCCGCAAAGTGATATGAGGTGTTACAAGCTAGATCGATGTGACATCGAGTCGGGGTCCTGACAGCCGGACTGCGGGCGCGGAAGTTGCCAATCCGACCTCTACCAGCCAGGCTCCAACACCCGGTCTGGAGGGCGAGGCGAGCACAAGGCGCGAGCCGGACACTCCTCCAACGGAGGATACCGACAAACTGTCCGCCACCAAGTCTAAGGTGGAGAGCGCCATGAACCACAGGCGCCGCCGGACAGTATTTCATGACGCGTGCTTCTCCCCTGAGGCGTTAAATGCCTTTAACGTGGGGGACGCGCACCTCCGTGCTGCTCAAGATGGTTTTACCAGAGCCACGGAGCAATATGTAAAAGACATACGGGTAAGAGAATTTAATAGTTATATATGCCAGTAGCCCCCGAGACTTAAAGTAGTTATGTTAACTGATTTAAGGATCATTTGAAACGCAGGATCTTACCGAGAAGAATACCCAACTGTCTCAGGAGCTGCAAGAGTGCAAGGCCCAACTTGAGGCCGCACTTGCTGCCGCAGGAGGAAACACAGAGACCCCTCCTGGTAACACATTTTTATTGATAAATATAAGCGCCGTGCGGCGTGCGCGCAAGTCTAATAATGACATTGCAGGTGCCGCCGGACAAGATCCGGACAGGCAAGAATTACTGCGCCAGCTGAAGGCTGGCGAGAGGGTGCTGAATAGGGTGCAGCAAGAGAGGAACAAGCTCCAGGATGCCCACGCCAAGCTCGGGGAAGAGCTGAAAGGTGTTCGGGTCGAGCTATCTGGCTCCGTTAAGGAGAATCAGCGGCTTTGTCGCGGTATCTATAGTAAGTGCTTAAGCGAACTCCTTTGAAAAGAAGAGTTCGGTGAGGAAGTCAATTGACAAAATATGTCTTGTAGGTATACTCACAGGTCGCCCTGCGGAGGAGATGCCCGTATCAATGGGTGATCAACTTCCTGAGCTATTGCAGCTGCTCGAGCGAGTTTGGCAGGCAATGAGCGGCGCCGTTCAGGCTTTATGGCCAGCCCTCTCCCTACCCGAAGGCCTTGGGGAGCTTGCGGAGAAGCTGCAGGGAGTGCGGCAGCGCTTCCGTTTATGGAAGATTTCTGCCTGCCGCCAAGGTGCCAGGGAGGCTTGGGCCATGGTGAAGACGCGTTACAAGAAGGCGGATCCCAACCACATGGCCGAGGTCGGACCTGTGGGGCCCGATGGGAAGGAGATCCCTGTGAGTTTAGTATACGGACAAGTAGAGTTGGCCGCTAAATTTTCCCAACGGGACTGTAAATTAGACAGCCTGTTAGACGGGATTGTGGAGGAATACAGTCAGTAGATTTGACAATGTATTTTTAAAATGACATGTGAAATGCCTTCTAGCCGGATTGTAGATCATTTGTCTTTGCTGACCTTTTCGCTTCAACCTCGGGACCCTAGAGTCCGGAGTGTGTCCGAATACCTTCTTGGTTAAGAAACAACCAGGGTATGCGTGGAGACCAGGCGTAGGGGTCATTAGTGCTTTATCAGACAAGTGCCCAACTAGTTATGTTATATTACATGGTTAGTAAGAAACATCTTCCAGGGAGAATGGTTCCGTTAAGGGTTCCTTTCCCTGGGAGGCATGCCCTAAAGTGCATGTCCGGACTGCGAAAAAAGCAGAAAAACATCTGGGGGCAGATAAATAAGTAGGTAAAAGATCATCTTTCAAGTCACCAACCGAATGTTCCCTTAAGAACGCTAGCTTTCGGCTTCACCCAGTCTGAGGTACACATCCGGCTGACCCGGCAGTAACAATCGCAGAGGTGCTCCCTTTACCTCCTAGCCGAACAATCGGGAACGTAGGGGTAAGCACAGGAGCCAGGCAACCCAGCTTGGCCAAAACTTAATTCATATCGATGCATATAATGGTGAGTAAAAGGTACATGTGGAAGCTTGACACATATGTTGGGCATGAAGCCCTTATAGTTGAGCTTCTAAAAAGGAAGCCCCCAGGTATAATGAGTGCGGATGGCACATCAGGTGTATGCGGACAATGCGCAGGTAGGCCCTTAAGGGCTTTTTAGTAGAAGGGTTAAGAGAAGAAAGAGAAACAAAAGACAGCCGAAGTGTAAAAATTTGAACGGGGGAAGGGGACGAACTCTTAGTACGGCGCTAGGCGTAGAATCTTCGGAGGCGGGCTGCGTTCCATGGGTTCGGCTCGAGTCGGTTGTCCGACGCATTTCGTAGACAGCATGCTCCGCCGGTCAGGACTTGATCGATAATGAAGGGGCCCTCCCATTTGGGCTTGAGCTTGTCCTTTTTCTTGTCCGGCAAGCGTAGAACTAGTTCGCCAACGTTATAAGTCTTGGCCCGTACTTCTCAACTTTGATATCTTCGAGCTTGCTGCTGATAGAATGCGGAACGAGCCTTGGCGACGTCGTGTTCTTCCTCCAATGCGTCCAAGCTGTCCTGCCGATCCAGCTCGGCCTCTCTTTCTTCATACATGCGCACTCGAGGTGAGTCATGAATAATGTCGCAGGGCAGAACTGCCTCTGCGCCGTATACCATAAAAAATGGTGTGAATCCGGTAGTACGGTTAGGCGTTGTCCGCAGCCCCCAGAGCACAGAGTCGAGCTCCTCTACCCAGTGCGTGTCAGATTTCGTAAGTGACCGCACTAGTCTGGGTTTAATGCCGCTCATTATGAGACCATTTGCTCATTCAACTTGACCGTTGGTTTGAGGATGATAGACTGAAGCGCAATCGAGCTTAATGCCCATGTTTTTGCACCATGACTTAACCTCATCGGCCGTGAAGTTCGTGCCGTTGTCGGTGATGATGCTGTGGGGGACACCATAACGATGAACTACCCCGGATATAAAGTCTATCACTGGTCCGGACTCTGCCGTTTTAACTGGTTTGGCCTCTATCCATTTGGTGAACTTATCCACCATGACCAATAGGTACCTTTGCTTGTGGGTTCCCCCTTTAAGGGGTCCGACCATGTCAAGCCCCCAGACCGCGAACGGCCAGGTAATGGGTATGGTTTTGAGGGCGGTGGGTGGCATATGGCTCTGATTAGCAAAGAGCTGACAACCGACACATCTTTGGACTAAGTCCTGAGCATCTGCCCGGGCCGTCAGCCAATAAAATCCTGTACGGAATGCCTTTCCTACAAGGGCACGGGCTGCTGCGTGGTGTCCGCCTAGTCCGGCATGAATTTCAGCCAGGAGGTTTCACCCTTCCTCTTCGGAGATACACCTTTGAAGGACTCCGGTTGTGCTTTTCTTATAAAGTTCTCCCTCGTGGACCTTGTAGGCTTTAGATCACCGGACTATGCAGCGGGCCTCATTTTGGTCTTCGGGAAGTTCCAGCCTAAGCAAGTAGGCTCAGAATGGCTCTGTCCACGGGGCGATTACTGCCATTATGTCGTGGGCTGAGGGTGTTATGTCATCGGCTGAATCGCCGATTGGCGCGGTTTTTTCCGGTTTGTTGTTTCCGGACTCCTCTTCCCATAGTACGGATGGCTTAAAAAGCCGTTCTAGGAAGATTTTTGGAGGGACAGCGTCACGTTTTGCGCCGATGCGTGCCAGTACGTCGGACGCTTGATTATTATCTCGGGCTACGTGATGGAATTCAAGTCCTTCGAACCGAGCTGACATTTTTAGGACAGCGTTGCGATATGCTGCCATTTTCGGATCCTTGGCGTCAAAGTCTCCATTTATTTGGGATATTGCGAGGTTTGAATCCCCGCACACCTCTAGGCGTTGAATGCCCATGGAGATTGCCATCCGGAGACCATGTAAAAGGGCCTCGTATTCGGCTGCGTTGTTGGAGTCCGTGTACATTATTTGAAGTACGTATTGGACTGTATCTCCGGTCGGGGACGTCAATACGACGCCATCCCCCAGTCCAACCAACGTTTTAGAGCCGTCAAAGTGCATAATCCAATTGGAGTATGCGCCGTACTCTTTAGGGAGTTCGGCTTTGGTAAGTTATATCGCCGAGATTTGTAAGTTATATCGAATGGTAAGAGCCAAAACTTGTGACTTGATAGCTCGCCGAGGTTTGTAAGTTATATCGAATGGTAAGAGCTCAATGGCCCATTTTGCAATCCTGCCCGTTGCGTCGCGGTTGTTTATAATGTCATTGAGTGGTACTTCAGAGGCCACTGTTACCGAACACTCTTGAAAGTAGTGTCGGAGCTTCCGGGATGCCATGAACACCGCATACGCTATCTTTTGATAGTGCGGGTAACGGGACTTGCAGGGGGTTAAAACAGTGGATACGTAGTACACTGGTTTTTGAAGAGGGAATTTATGTCCTTCTGTCTCTCGTTCAACGACGAGTACCGCGCTTACAACTTGATGTGTTGCTGCGATGTATAACAACATTGGTTCGCCCAGGTTGGGCGCAGCCAGGACCGGATTTGTTGCCAATATGGCCTTTATTTCTTCGAGTCCAGCTGTGGCAGCATCCGTCCACTCGAAGTGTTCGATGCGCCTAAGGAGGCGATAGAGGGGCAATGCCTTTTCTCCTAGACGGGAGATAAAGCGGCTTAGAGCCGCCACGCATCCAGTCAACTTTTGTATTTGCTTGAGGTCTTTTGGGATATCTAGCTATGACAGAGCTCGGATATTGGCTGGGTTTGCTTCAATTCCTCTACCGGATACAATAAAGCCCAGCAGCTTTCCGGCCGAGACGCCGAAAATGCATTTTTCCGGATTCAACTTGATGTCATATGCTCTGAGGTTGTCGAATGTGAGCCTCAAGTCGTCTACTAGAGTTTCGACGTGTTTGGTTTTGACGACTACGTCGTCTACGTATGCCTCTACTGTTTTGCCGATCTGGGTGGCCAGACATGTTTGAATCATGTGCTGATATGTTGCGCCGGCATTTTTAAGTCCGGAGGGCATCGTGTTGAAGCAGAATGGTCCATATGGAGTGATGAATGCCGTTGCGGCTTGGTCTGCTTCCGCCATCTTAATCTGATGGTATCTTGAGTATGCGTCAAGGAAGCACAATGAATCGTGTCCTGTAGTAGCATCGATTATCTGGTCGATGCGGGGGAGAGGGAAGGGATCCTTTGGGCAGGCCTTGTTTAGGTCTTTAAAATCGATGCATAGGTGCCAGGATTTGTCCTTCTTTGGTACCATTACCAGATTTGCTAGCCAGTCCGAATGTTTGATATCTTTGATGAATCCGGCTTCCAGTAACTTGGCTAGCTCCTCTCCCATTGCCTGTCTTTTGGGTTCGGAAAATCATCGAAGAGCCTATTTGACTGGCTTGAATCCTTTTAGGATGTTTAGGCTGTGTTCTGCCAATCTGTGTGGGATTCCGGGCATATCCAAGGGGTGCCAGGCGAAAATGTCCCAATTTTCCCGAAGGAATTCTCGCAGTGCGGCGTCTACATCAGGGTTCAATTGTGCCCCGATGGAGGCCGTCTTTGGTGCGTCCGTTGGGTGGACCTGGAATTTTACTATTTTGTCCGCTGGTTTGAAGGAGGTGGACTTGGATCTCTTGTCGAGTATCATGTCGTCCCTATTCACCATAGAGCGCAGCGCGGTGAGTTCTTCTGCCGCTAGGGCTTCGGATAGTGCCTCCAGGGCTAATGTGGCTGTCTTGTTTTCGGCGCGGAGTGCTATGTCTGGATCACTAACGAGAGTGATTATTCTGCCGGGCCCAGACATTTTGAGCTTCATGTACCCGTAATGGGGTACGGCTTGAAAAATTGTGAATGCCTCTCGTCCTAGTATAGCGTGATATCCGCTGTTGAACGGGGCCACTTGGAACGTGACTTCTTCGGATCTGTAATTGTCCGGTGAGCCGAACACCACATCGAGTGTGATTTTTCCTGTGCAGCACGCTTCCCGGCTAGGGATTATTCCTCTGAAGGTTGTGTTGCTTCGCTCAATGCGGCTCCAGTCTATTTCCATTTTTTGAAGGGTTTCCTCGTAGATGAGGTTTAATCCGCTGCCGCCATCCATGAGGACCTTTGTAAGTCGAAAGCCATCCACTATTGGACTAAGTACCAGTGCTGCTGGTGCTCGGGCCGTTCGGAATTTAGGTTCGTCACTGGCATTGAAGGTGATGGCGGTGTCGCTCCATGGATTTGTTGTTGCTACTTGGTAGACTTCGGCGAGGCTGCGGATTGTTCGTTTCCGCATATTTTTTGATGCGAAATTCTCGAAGACTGTTGATACCGTACCAGTATTGTTGGAGTGGTTTTCCGGGGCTAGAAGCTCCTCGCCACTTTTGGCCACCTGCCGTAATATCCAACATGCTCGGAGGCTATGTGTTGGGATGGCGCCTTCCGTACTGTGAATTTTACAGGGTCCGCTAAGCCATCCCTCCAGTACAGTTCCGTGCCCTCTCTGGGGTTTTTGCTTTTTGATCTTTGTGACAGGTGCTTGAGTGTAATGCCCCTTCTTGTTGCGGACTAGGGTTATATTCGGGGCTGGATTGTCCCAAAATTTATTTTTGGTTTTCCGGAAACTCTCCATCGCACAGTACTTTCGTACTATGGACGCCAGGTTGGCGAAGCGTGTAATTTCACGATGGTTGACGGCGTTCCGGATTCCCTCGTCCGTGCAATTATTGCAAAAAATTGAGATTGTGTTTTCTTCTCGGCAGTCTTTTATCCTGTCCATAACCAGGAGGAATCTGGCCCAGTAGTGATGTACTGTTTCAGCGGGCTCTTGCTGGATTAGAGATGGATCGCATATGTCTGGGCGGGTGGGTGGAATTAAGTCCGAAACCCTACCCGTCTCGAGGCTCGAAGGCCGGGAAGTTTCCAAATTTGGAAGCTTGGATTGCTGGACATTGTCCAACGAGTCCGGAACGATGCCTGACTTTAAGTTCAGTGCTCGATCGAAGTCCGTCCCTCCGCGGGAATCCGTCATGGAGGGTTCGGGAGCCCGGACATGGATAGTTTTCAATACAGGAGAGGAGTCGCCGCATTGTTCCTCTACCACTGCAACATGGTGGGTGACCTGGGGAGAGTTAATCTCTCTCAGATCGATTTTAAGCCCAATCTGATTGTAGTCTGTAGCGACTCCCAGGGCGGCGATGCGATCCAAGAGTTCTTGACAGACGAGAGCTCTTATTGGATCCAGCCGCTCGGTAAATTCCGAGCTGACTTGAAGATTGCTTTTGACGACTTGAGAAGTCATTGTCGAAGCGGCGACCGGACAGGCGGTCATAAGAAAACCACCTAGCTGTATAGTTTGGCCGGCGGCCAAAGCTCCTTTGGCAAAAATACCGTCTCTGAAGACGGGAGAAGGCATCCTTCCTATCGGCGACGGCACAGAGGAACTCTCAATGAAAGCACCAATGTCGGTGTCAAAACCGGCGGATCTCAGGTAGGGGGTCCCGAACTGTGCGTCTAGGCGGATGGTAACAGGAGACAAGGGACACGATGTTTTACCCAGGTTCGGGCCCTCTTGATGGAGGTAAAACCCTACGTCCTGCTTGATTAATATTGATGATGTGTATTACAAGAGTGGATCTACCACGAGATCAAGGAGGCTAAACCCTAGAAGCTAGCCTATGGTATGATTGTTGTAATGGAGGTTATGTCCTACGGACTAAAGCCCTCCGTTTTATATAGGCACCGGAGAGGGCTAGGGTTACATAGAGTCGGTTACAATGGTAGGAGATCTACATATCCGTATTGCCAAGCTTGCCTTCCACGCCAAGGAAAGTTCCATCCGGACACGGGACGGAGTCTTCAATCTTGTATCTTCGTAGTCTTGGAGTCCGGCGGACGATGATAGTCCGGCTGTCCGGACACCCCCTAGTCCAGGACTCCCTCAGGGTCCATCTAGGGAGGCGCTCAACACAACGAACAAGGCAACCGGACTTATAATGCTTGAACACTCTCACTTAGCCATAGAATTCTATAATTTTAAATTTCGGCGAAGCCCCTAGTATTCGGAAGACCGAACCGGGGCGCTATCCACGCCTTCGTCGGACATTATTCGGTACTTCGCTCGAAGCGGCATGAGTCTTGAGGGACCCGAAAAAACCTCTCGAACAGCGACCAGTCTCTCGCCTTATCATGCCAGTCAGTTTTAGCTTTCTCCACTGAGGCGCTCGCCCAGCTCAACCGGGGCGCAATCGCAGTGGTTCTGCCAGTGCTACCTTAGCCGACAGAACGGAACGTAAGGCACCAAAACGTGGGAGCCGGGCAAACCCAACTATTGACCCAAGACATGATTCGGAGCCGATTCATATAATGCTATAAGTTCGGGGTGCCGCACTTGTGAAAGTGTTCGGACTTATCACACCATAATGCGGGGAACATAAGCCCCTGGTGTATGAGGCCGTACCAAAATATACGGATGCGAGATGTCATTAATGAACATATGTGTAAAGTAATGCAATAACGGGCAAAAAATAGTGCGGTAAGCAAGGGATTCTGCTATGAGTGCGGAAGGATACAAATAGTGCGGTAAGCAAGGGATTGGACTAAATAAACATGTCCCCCTCCAGGGGTGGGCTGCAGACTGGTGTATATAATCGAATTTAATGCTCATAATGGAGACCACCTGAGTGTTCGTCGCAGCCTTCTTCCCTCCCTGACTGATGCATCGTGAGTTCGGCGGGTTCGCCGCCGGACAGAACCTCTGGTGAATGGATTCCTGTGTATACAAAGAAGGAAAGTAAAAAAGGTGACACACTTGTGAGCCCCTGGTGTGGTCGAGCCGCACTCTGGGTCTATTATGGTCGTGCCCCTCCCCAGGCCCATGGTATCTCCAGAGCGTAATGATGTACGCGGAGGGTTGGTCTTGCAATCATGCGAGGGTTGGGGTTGGGGCCGCATTGCTACGCGTGCTCGGAATTTGCCAGGTGGTCTTGGTTGATGTTGCTCCTGGCGCGTTTGGCCGTGTCCGGTCGTTTAACGGCCGGACTCGAAAATTGCCTTAGAAGGCTTCTCTGTACTTCTGCCGCAAGAGCCGCTGTATGTTCCTCCGTTCGGAGGGAGCGTTCCGTATTTCCGTTGACCGTGATGACTCCACGAGGGCCAGGCATCTTGAGCTTGAGGTATGCGTAATGCGGCCCCGCGTTGAACTTTGCAAACGCGGTTCGTCCGAGCAGAGCGTGATAGCCGCTGCGGAACGGGACTATGTCGAAGATTAACTCCTCGCTCCGGAAATTGTCCGGGGATCCGAAGACCACTTCCAGTGTGACTGAGCCTGTTCAATTGGCTTCAACACCTGGTATGACGCCTTTAAAGGTCATCTTTGTAGGTTTAATCCTTGAGGGGTCTATGCCCATTTTGTGCACTGTATCCTGATAAAGCAGGTTCAGGCTACTGCCGCCGTCCATCAGGACTCTTGTGCGGTGGAATCCATCGAAGATTGGGTCTAAAACCAATGCGGCGAATCCGCCATGGCGGATACTGGTCGGATGATCTCTTCGATCGAAAGTGATCGGGCAAGAGGACCATGGATTGAACTTGGGGGCGACTGGCTCCATCGCATATACGTCCCTTAGTGCACGCTTCCGCTCCCTCTTGGGTATATGGGTTGCGTATATCATGTTCACCGTCCGCACTTGTGGGGGGAAACCCTTCTGTCCTCTACTGTTCGGCGGCCGGGTCTCTTCCTTGTCATCGCTATGCAGCCCCTTGTCATTGTTTTCGGCAATTAACTTGCCTGCCTGCTTGAATACCCAACAGTCTCTGTTGGTGTGGTTAGCTGGCTTTTCGGGGGTGCCATGTATCTGGCATAAGCGGTCGAGGATTCGGTCCAAATTGGACAGACCCAGAGTGGTTCTTTTGAATGGCTTCTTCCGCTGACCGGGTTTAGAGCCTCGGAATCCGGCGTTGACTGTCGTATCCTCCTTGTCGTCGCCGTTAATACGGTGTTTATTTTTGCTTCGACGCGACCTGCCATTGTGGTCCTTAGTATCCGGACTGCCAGAATTTTTACTGAGGTTGTTGCTGCGAGCTAGCCAGCTATCCACTCCAGCACAAAAGCGGGTCATTAATGATGTGAGGGCTGCCATGGATTTTGGCTTTTCCTGTCCTAGGTGCCGGGCTAGCCACTCGTTGCGGATGTTATGTTTGAAGGCTGCGAAGGCCTCTGCATGCGGACAGTCGACGATTTGGTTTTTCTTTGTCAAGAACCGTGTCCAGAACTGTTTGGCCGATTCGTCTGGCTGTTGAATTATGTGGCTTAGGTCATCGGCGTCTGGTGGTCGCACATATGTGCCCTGGAAGTTGTCGAGGAATGCGGCTTCCAGGTCTTCCCAACACCCAATTGACTCTGTGGGCAGGCTGTTAAGCCAATGCCGAGCTGGTCCTTTAAGCTTGAGTGGGAGGTATTTGATGGCGTGGAGATCGTCGCCGCGGGCCATATGGATGTGAAGAAGATAATCTTCAATCCAAACCGCGGGGTCTGTTGTGCCATCGTAGGATTCAATGTTTACGGGTTTAAACCCTTCAGGGATTTGATGATCCATTACTTCATCAGTGAAGCATAGCGGGTGTGCGACGCCTCTATATTGAGTGATATCACGACGTAGCTCGAGTGAGCGTTGTCTACTGTGTTCGGCCCGGCCGGGGTTGTTGTATCCGGCGTGACGGTATTCGTCGTGGGTCGTGGGGCGCCCACATGATCCGTAGATGGATCTGCATTGCCTTGCTTTGTCCTCCAACATATCTCGCAAGTCCGGCGCGTTCCCTCTTGGCTTCGTACTCTTGGAGCGGTGCCGGGTATGGTCTTGGTGGAGGGCCTGGATGCCTCTCTGTCCCGACCACGTGGTGGTCGGTCGACCGTATTGTGCGCTGGTGATGAGGGTATGTATGCTTCCTCCTCTAATCGGGGGAGCAACTTGCATTTTGGGTAGCTCTTGGAGGGGCGTTCGAGTTCATACTCTTCGGCCGCGAGGACCTCGGTCCATCGATCGGCCAGCAGGTCCTGATCAGCTTGAAGCTGCTGCTGCTTTTTCTTTAGGCTATTTGTCATGGCGATAAGCCTGCATTTGAAACGCTCTTGTTCGACGGGATCCTCTGGCACGACGAATTCGTCGTCATTGAGGCTTGCCTCGTCTTCGGAGGGACGTATGTAATTATCATCCTCGACATCTTCGTCTGCCGCTCTCTCGTGAGGGCTTGCTTCTGCATCCTCCTGTGCTGAATCTTGCTGGAGGGGATTGTCTTCGGCACTATCTGGAGTGTTATTATCTCCTGTGCCGGAATCTCCATTCTTGCTGTGGCGGGATTTAGAGCGGCGCCGCTGACGCCGGCGCTTGGGCTGTTTCTTTAAGGAATCTGCCTCCGCTACTTCTTCGCCGTCCCCATCTTTTGGGGTGTCCACCATGTATATGTCATATGATGAGGTGGTCTTCCAGTGCCCTGTAGGCGCTGGTTCCTGTTCGTCTCCGGCATCGTCGTCCATACCGTCGATGTCTTCGGAGTCGTAGTCTAGCATGTCGGTTAGATCGTCGACAGTGGCTACAAAGTGGGAGGTGGGTGGGCTTTGAATTTCTTCGTCGTCCGCATCCCAACCATCCAGGCCATAATCCGGCCAGGGCTCTCCGGATAGCGAGAGATGTTTTAGCGAAATTAGGATGTCGCCAAAGGGCGAGTGCTGAAAGATGTCCACCACGGTGAACTCCATGATCGGCGCCCAATCGGATTCGATTGGCAGGGGCGCAGGAGGTTCAGAGTCTGGCAGGAAGTCCGGCACCTCGGAGTCACGAGCTTTATAGGGGACAAGGTCAGGGTTCGGCTCCATCGCCGCGGAAGTTGCAGCCCCCGAGGCGGTGTCCAGCCACCGGTCCTCGATCTGGGCGATCGGCTCCGGACTGAGGGCCAGAGCGGATTCGTATGCGGCCACCAAGGCACTGTCCGGCGGCAGAGCTAAATCATGTCCATCATGACAGGGCGGCACGCTCGGCTGTGGCTCGGGTCTGTCGAAGATCAAGTCCCCGCGGATGTTGGCCGTGAAGTTTAGGCTTCCGAACCTGACCTGATGGCCAGGGGCGTAGCTTTCGATCTGCTCCAGATGGCCAAGAGAGTTGGCCCGCAGTGCGAAGCCACCGAATACGAAGATCTGTCCGGGGAGAAAAGTCTCACCCTGGACAGCGCTATTGATTGAAGAAGCCATCGAGCCTATCAGTGACGACACAGAGGAACTCTCAATGAAAGCACCAATGTCGGTGTCAAAACCGGCAGATCTCGGGTAGGGGGTCCCGAACTGTGCGTCTAGGCGGATGGTAATAGGAGACAAGGGACACGATGTTTTACCCAGGTTCGGGCCCTCTTGATGGAGGTAAAACCCTACGTCCTGCTTGATTAATATTGATGATGTGTATTACAAGAGTGGATCTACCATGATATCAAGGAGGCTAAACCCTAGAAGCTAGCCTATGGCATGATTGTTGTAATGGAGGTTATGTCCTACGGACTAAAGCCCTCCGGTTTATATAGACACCGGAGAGGGCTAGGGTTACACAGAGTCGGTTACAATGGTAGGAGATCTACATATCCGTATTGCCAAGCTTGCCTTCCACGCCAAGGAAAGTCCCATCCGGACACGGGACGGAGTCTTCAATCTTGTATCTTCGTAGTCTTGGAGTCCGGCGGACGATGATAGTCCGGCTGTCCGGACACCCCCTAGTCCAGGACTCCCTCAAGCATGTTCTATTGTTTTCTATAGATAGCTCAGTGTTCATGTTTTGTCATGCTTTCCCTGTACTTAATGCCCATGCCTTTTGTTCTTATGTTTAGGTGTTGTAGCATATTGTTTTGATGCTTGCTAGATGCCTAGTTGCTGTTTTGGACAGCTTGTCCTTTAAACTTGTATAGAGTGTATGTGTTGAACCATTGCTCCGTTTTGAGTGTGCTCGATATGAAACTTGCTTGATTTTGCATGTAGCTTCATATTATCATGTTGCATCCTTTTTTTGAGGTGTTTGCTTGATGTTTGTATGCATTTTGCATCGATGCCATGTTTAACTTGTTTTGCTCATATCTTCTAGGCCGTAGCTCCGAATTAAATGAACTTTATATGTAACTTGACTAGAATCCCGTGTAGATCATCTTGGTGCATCTTAACTTGCTGGTTAACAACTTGAACATAAGGTTTATTCAGATCTGGACCAATTTCGAAATTCGCATATGAGGACTTACCGGATTTATTATATGATGTTTCCGGCCTCATTTAAACTTGCCTTGATATGTTGTTCTTGTTTGCATCATCTCTTGCCATGAGTAACCTCAACTAGCCTTGTCATGCATCATACTTGGTTGAGCATCATGTCTTGTCTATGTGTGGTGTGTTTACCATGTTGTGTGCTTCTTCTTGATAGTTCCTGTTTCGTTGCGATCGTGAGGATTCGTTCGTCTACGCTTGGTTCGACTTCACCCGTTCGTCTTCTTCATGGACTCGTTCTTCTTCCTTGCGGGATTTCAGGCAAGATGACCGTCACCTTGGATCTCACTACTATCATTGCTACGCTAGTTGCTTCGTTCTATCGCTTTGTTGCGCTACCTGTCATTTGCTCTTCAAGCCTCCCAAATTGCCATGTCAGCCTCTAACCTTTTTCACCCTTCCTAGCAAACTATTGTTTGGCTATGTTACCGCTTTTGCTCAGCCCCTCTTATAGCATTGTTATTTGCAGGTGATGTTGAAGATTGCTCCATGGTGGACAGGATTATGTTGGGATATCACAATATCTCTTATATTATTAACTCATCTATATACTTGGTAAAGGGTGGAAGGCTCGGCTTTATGCCTGGTGTTTTGTTCCACTCTTGCCGCCCTAGTTTCCGTCATATCGGTATTATGTTCCCTGATTTTGCGTCCCTAACGCGGTTGGGTGATTAATGGGACCCCCTTGACAGTTCGCCTTGAATAAAACTCCTCCAGCAAGGCCCAATGTTGGTTTTACCATTTGCCTTCCACCTATACCTTTTCCCTTGGGAGTAATTAACCCAAGGGTCATCTTTATTTTAGCCCCCCCCCCCCCGCCCCCCCAGGCTAGTGCTTCTCTAAGTGCTGGTCCGAATCGAGTAGACTGCAGGGCCCCCTCGGGGAAACTCGAGGTCTTGTTTTACTCGTAGGATGTCTCATCCGGTGTTGCCCTGAGAACGAGATATGTGCAGCTCCTATCGGGATTGTCAGCACATCGGGCGGCTTTGCTGGTTTTGTTTTACCATTGTCAAAATGTCTTGTAACCGGGATTCCGAGACTGATCGGGTCTTCCTGGGAGAAGGAATATCCTTCGTTGATCGCGAGAGCTTATCATGGACTAAGTTGGGACACCCCTGCAGGGTATAAACTTTCGAGAGTCGTGCCCGCGGTTATGTGGCAGATGGGAATTTGTTAATGTCCAGTTGTAGATAACTTGACACCAAATCTGAATTAAAACGCATCAACCGCGTGTGTAGCCGTGATGTCTCTTTTCGGCGGAGTCTGGGAAGTGAACACGGTTTTGGGTTATGTTTGACGTAAGTAGGAGTTCAGGATCACCTCTTGATCATTGCTAGCTTCACGTCCATTCCGTTGCTTCTCTTCTCGCTCTTATTTGCGTATTTTAGCCACCATATCATGCATAGTCGCTACTGCAACCTCACCACTTTACCCCTTCCTTTCCCATTAAGCTTTGCTAGTCTTGATACCCTTGGTAATGGGATTGCTGAGTCCTCGTGGCTCACAGGTTACTACAACAACAGTTGCAGGTACAGGTTATGCGATGATCATGACGCGAGAGTGATGTTTGCTTGTTTTAGGAGTTCTTCTTCTGCTTCTTCTTCGATCAGGGGATAGGTTCCAGGTCGGCAGCCTGGGCTAGCAGGGTGGATGTCGTTTGAGTTTCTGTTTGTGTTTCATCCGTAGTTGGGTGGTACTCTTTTGTAAGATGATGTTGTATTTGTCTGGCATTGTATGCCTTTTGTATGTATCCCCATCTATTATGTAATGTTGATGTAATGATATCCACCTTGCAAAAGCATATCAATATGCGGTTCTATCCTTGGTGGGACCTTCGAGTCTCTTTAGGATAGTATCGCATATTGGGTGTGACAACTTTGGCATCTTGAAGATCGTTCTTCTCCTGCCTAACTTGCGTAAGAATGCGCTCGCCAGCCTTCAGCTGCCTCTTGAGATGTGATTCATCATCTCTTACGCCCTTCGGATTCACCCCAGGATTGTCTGCAGAATTTTCTGTTAGACTTGTCATATCAGCCATTTACTAACTGGTGCATCTTCGTACAATTGAGACAAATGTTACCAGATGAGGGCTTTTGGGATTCCTCTAACTTGGCAATTGTGGCCCTCAGCTCGGCCCTCCACTCCTCCAGCTCCCGAGACAATTGCTCATTCTTATCTACAAGGACTTGTGCATAAATTGATCCTTAAAATAGTTGTTTCAATCGTTTCAAGTCTCAGGGGCTACTGCTACACATGCTTATCAAATTTTCTTACCCGTATATCTTTGTTATACTGGTCCGTCACTCGGGCAAGCCCGCCTTGAGCAGCTCGGATGTATGCGTCTCCCGAATTGAAGGCGTTAAATGCCTCTTCGGAAAAGATGTTGTTCCGAAGTAAGGCCCATCGGCGCCGGTGATTCATGGCGCTCTCTACTTTGTAATTCGTGGCCGAGAGCATATCCGCATCCTCTGTCGGAGAACTATGCGGCATCGGCCCCGCTCCCGCCTCCGCTCTCGAAGCCGGTTCTGGAATCCGGCTGGTGGAGGCGTGGTTGGCAGGATCCCCGGATATAGTCCGGCTGCTCCTCTTCCTATCAGGACACAAAGAGCGTTGTTATACTTCAAAATACTATAATCGCAGCACAGGTTTTTGCCTTACCTCTGTAGCGGCGAGTCGACCCTTACCGCCTTCCTCTTGAGCCTGCCTGATCTGGACGCCCTTGGCCAACAAGTCCCTAGGGGCTCGGCCCCACGCTCCGACCATCATCTCTGCAAAAACACGACACTTCAAGGGTAAGGCATGACATCTGAAGGGAGTCCTCTTTGGAGGATAGGGTTTTTCGGCTTGGCTTACGCGCGACGTAGGCAGCAGTCCGGGATAGTCGGCAATAATGGCCACTAAGGCGCCATCGTAGCTCGCTTGATAAAATATCCCATTGACAAGCTCCACGGTAATATCTGGATCTTCTTCGAGTCCTGGATCTAGGGCCCTTCCGGGGTCCTCTGGCTGCGGGGAGGGGCTGGAGATTCCTTCTACGGCCCTCCTTAGTTCCTGCTCAGGAATATCGAGGCGGATAATCTTAGTGAAGAACGCTACAACAAGTGAAGCGGGGAAAGGAATGACGACTTACCCGGTTTGGGGGGTTGTGCATGGAGAATCCATCTCATGGTTTGATGTGAAGGAATTCTTCCTCTTCCCCTTTGTATAAATCGGGCAATATCCTTGCCAGAGCAGTGGCGGAGTCCGGACCTTTACGGCCACAGCGGGTGGCCTCATCTTCCCCGTTGAAGTGCCACATGGGCTTCCCCCGATATTGAAGCGGTTGCACTCCCCGTATTATGCATATGGCCATAACCTCGACTATCGTCAGTCCAGATTTGGCCAGTAACTTTATCCTGCTCATCAGGTAATGTATTTCCCTAGTATTCTCCTCTTGGGGGGCTCAGGGGCGCCAGATTAGACGTTCCCTCGATGGGGCGTTACTGAACTTGGGGAGACCTGTCCAGACTGGATTCGAAAGGGGAACATCGTCAATGTAAAACCACTCTGAAGGCCAGTTCTCTGGTGCCTTCTTGGGAGTGCCGGATAGGTATCTGGTCTTGGCAATGCGCCATACTTCGGCCCCGCCCACTTGACATAGGGATTCTCCCAGGTTGTGGGGGACAAGGCAGAACAGCTTCTTCCATAACCCGAAGTGAGCCTCGCAGCCTAGAAATAGCTCACAAAGGGCAACGTACCCTGCTATATGTAGTATGGAGGCAGGGGTAAAGTTCTGCAACTGGAGGCCGTAGAACTCCAGGAGCCCGCGAAGAAACGGGTGGATGGGAAACCCGACACCCCTTACCAGATGCGGGATGAGGCATATTCGCTCCTCTGTAGATGGATTAGGAGATCCTTCCGCCTGTTCCCCACCATTATAGGGGGCTATTTCAGCTCGGACGGGGACCATGAATGCCGGTGGGAGAAACCCTTGGGTTTGTAACTCAATCAAACGGCTATGGGGAACTGAACACTCTTCCCAGCCCCCGGCTTCGAGCGAGGAGAGCGAGCAGAGGAGCTGCGACGACCGGCCATATTGGAATGGTTTTTCCGGAGCGCTCTGTTGGATGCTTGCTCGAGTGGGGAGAGTGAGGTTTGGATCTGAGAATCCCCATCTCTTCAAATAGACGGTCAGCCCGAAGGATTGGGGGTGGAAAATGCAAAAATACCTCGGCTTCTCGCATTCGCTCGACACGTGGAGATGGTCATTGTTGAGGCACTGAAGCCGAGGAGTACAACATTTATGGAATGCCCGCCACTATTCGTTGTAACAGGTACTTTGCAGTATTCGGAGATGGAACCCGCCCTGCAATGCCGAAGACAAGACTGTGCGCCGGACTCATCGTCATTGAAGCCTGGTTCAGGGGCTACTGAGGGAGTCCTGGATTAGGGGGTATCCGGACAGCCGGACTATATACATCGTCCAGACTATTGGAGCGTGAAGATACAAGACTCAAGACTCCGTCCCGTGTCCGGATGGGACTCTCCTTTGCGTGGAAGACAAGCTTGGCGATCCAGATATTGTATTTCCTTCCTTGTAACCGACTCCATGTAAACCCTAGCCCTCTCCGGTGTCTATATAAACCGGAGAGGTTAGTCCTTAGAAGGCCGATCACAATTACAATCATAATCATCATAGGCTAGCTTCTAGGGTTTAGCCTCTACGATCTCGTGGTAGATCTACTCTTGTACTACTCATATTGTCAATATTAATCAAGCAGGAAGTAGGGTTTTACCTCCATCGAGAGGGCCCAAACCTGGGTAAACATTGTGTCCCTTGCTTCCTGTTACCATCAGCCTAAACGCATAGATCGGGACCCCCTACCCGAGATCCGACGGTTTTGACACCGACAGTGGGCCTTTCCTCTTCATTCTCCCCTTCGGGGGAGGAGTGTGCCTCGTCATCTTCGGACGAGGCGTCCGGTGCGACCTTATGCCGGAGACCCTTCCCGGTCCCCGGGCCCTTCTTTTCGGCCTCCTTTTCCGGCGCCTTGTAGGGCGCCGGGACTAGCATCTCCGTCAGGAGAGCATCTGCTGGACCTTCTGGCAGTGGAGCCGGACAGTCAATCCGCTCCGCCATCTCCACATACTCCTGATTAAATACACACAATGACTTAAGATCCTCCCATGAATACACTGGGAAAAACTACATCCAATGATAGTCAGAAAACTCACCGGACAAGGGAGCCGCGTGGCGTGAAGTCCACGGTCCTCAGATGTGGGAGGAGGTGTTTTGGAGGCCTTGACCAACGCCTTCCATGCATCCTTATGTGTCATTCCGTAGAGCTCTCGAAGTGTCTGGTGTTCGGCAGGGACGAACTCCCACAAATTAAATGCCCGTCTTTGGCACGGAAGAATCCGGCGGACAAGCCTGACCTGGACCATGTTGACAAGCTTGATTTTCTTGTCCTTCATATTCCTGATGCAGTTCTGAAGTCCGGTCAGCTCCGTAGGCTCGCCCTAGGCCAAGCCCTTCTTTTCCCAGGAGGTGAGCCGCATGGAATTCCGGATCGGAATTCGGGGGCCGCCGCCCAGTTGGCGTCGCGCGGCTCGGTGATGTAGAACCACCCCGATTGCCACCCTTTCACGGTCTCCGCGAAAGAGCCGTCAAGTCAGGTGACGTTGGGCATCTTGCCCACCATGGCGCCTCCGCACTCCGCTTGCTGGCCGCTCATGATCTTCGGCTTCACGTAGAAGATTCGTAGCCACAAGCTGAAGTGAGGCTTGATGCGGAGGAAGGCCTCGCACACGACGATAAACGCCGAGATGTTGAGGACGAAATTTGGGGCTAGATCATGGAAATATAGCCCGTAGTAGAACATGAGCCCGCGGACGAAGGGATGAAGTGGAAATCCCAGTCCACGGACGAAGTGGGCGAGAAACATGACCCTCTCATGGGGTTCTGGAGTTGGAATGATCTGCCATGCGTTCGGTAGCCGGTACGCGATGTCTGCGGCCAAGTATCCGGCCGCCCGGAGCTTCACGATATGCTCCTCCTTCACGGTGGAGGCTACCCATTTGCCTCCTGCTCCGGACATGTTTGGTTGTGCGGAGAAGGTGCGGACTAGGGCGCTGGAGCTCGAGGAGGCAAGAATGGCTAAGCGAAGGAGGAAGAACGCGTGGGTGAAAATGGGGAACCATTATCCCTTTATAGAGGCGATGAAAGCGGTGCGCCTCCCCACTTGCCCATTGAGGGTCGCTTATTTCCCAAGCGCCACGATTAATGGCGCAGTTGGGTTACCCATACCAGTATTGATGGGAATCTCTTGATAAGGGAACATGATCTCTGCTCTGACAAGACGTGTCGAGGAAACCGCCTCGCAATATGCGCTATGGCTGGTTGTGGGAAAACAGTTCGAATAATGGCCCGACCGTAGTTTCATGTCACGTTGTCTAAAGTTGTCAGCATATTACATTTGTGAAATATCATTCTTTCTACGATGGTATGTGTAGATCATCTTGCAGATCCGGACACAGTTTAAGTGTTCGGTAATTACTTTGGAGTATTCGAAGATGGAACCCGCCTTGCAATGCCGAAGACAAACTGCGCGCCGGACTCATCGTCATTGAAGCCTGGTTCAGGGGCTACTAAGGGAGTCCCGGATTAGGGGGTATCTGGACAGCCGGACTATATACTTTGGCCGGACTGTTGGACCAAGAAGCTACAAGACTCAAGACTCCGTCCCGTGTCCGGATGGGGCTCTCCTTTGCGTGGAAGACAAGCTTGGTGATCCGGATATTATATTTCCTTCTTTGTAACCGACTCCATGTAAACCCTAGCCCCCTCTGGTGTCTATATAAACTGGAGGGTTTAGTCCTTAGAGACAGAATCATAATCATCATAGGCTAGCTTCTAGGGTTTAGCCTCTATGATCTCGTGGTAGATCAACTCTTGTAACACTCATATCATCAATATCAATCAAGAAGGAAGTAGGGTTTTACCTCCATCGAGAGGGCCCGAACCTGGGTAAAACATTGTGTCCCTTGCCTCCTGTTACCATTAGCCTTAGAAGCACAGATCGGGACCCCCTACCCGAGATCCGCCAGTTTTGACACCGACAGACGTCACCTGTCATCCACTCAAGGATCCAAGTCTTCGGATCCTTGTTGTAGCCTCGAATGTGCAATGTGGCATAAAACTACAGCAGAAGCTCTTCGTTATAGTGCTTTTTGTCATTCACAAATGGCAGCAACCCAACGTCCCTAAAGCAGTCAAGGGCCTCTTCAAGACAAGGAAGCCCAGCAATAGCATCACAATCCAGAAGCTTATGAGGAAAAATCTGGTCTTGGTTGTATAGGACGTATGAGTAATTGCTTCATTGCTGACGGCTCCAAAACCTGTTAGAGGAGATCTTGGGCTTCTTGTATGGGTTCTTGGCGCTTTCAAAGAATGTGTTGTGCTCTCTGAAGCTGAGCACACTGAACGAGCCATGGGTTGTTGCAGCACTTGGAAGCCTTGGCAGTCTTGGCTTCAGAGTTAGAGACCTTTGCTCCACATGATAATCATACTAAGGGCCTGGAGCAGTGGGTGGTACCATAATGGGCCATCTAACAGTCACCAACTCACCACGATTGTAAGCTTGTTCCATAGTGTGTGGCACTGGTGGAGGAACAGTTACATCGGATGTGATTGTCTACACAATATCTTTAGTTGCAACATTGACTTCAGGCTCCACATTCTCTTCAGTCATGACAGTGTCATTGGCTTCAGTGGTGTTGGTGGTGGCAGCCACATTGGTTTCAACCTCCATGGCTTCAATAATTGGAGGGTCGGGCACAATCACTTCTTCTTCTGGCACAACAGTTTCACTGGCAGGGGAATGACTTCTTGAACATCAACTTTGTCTTCATTGGCTCATGCAGCCAGAATGTCTTCAGCAGCCTTTGCTTCAGACTCATGAGGAGTCTCGAAAGGGATGGCGTCAGGGAACACTTGACGTGCTACTAAGCTAGTTGTTTGCACATCCTCTTCTGGAATGCTTGACAAGGAGGCATGTGGCCTAAGGCCTTTGCGATGCCTTTTGAAAGAACGCGATGCCTTTGGTGAAGGTATTGTGAAATCAAAGTCTTCAGGACTTTCTTGATTAGTCTCAAGCACCGGAGTGGTGACTTGAGCTATTGGAGTGTGCAGAATAGCTTCGTCATCCACGAGCATATCTTGAGTGATTGGCGTCATGGGACGGGGAGTCAAAGGCCAACCAATACTGATCAACTCACTTCTCATTGGAGAAGGAGATGATACCACGGGTTTGGGTTCAATCTGAGGAAGGACTTCATCATCTTCAACGTGGTCCTCATGACCAATGTCTTCAGCCGTGATGGGATCAGTAGCTAGAATTTCTTCATCTTCTGGAGCCTCTATGGAAACAGGCTCATGGATCACTAGACGGCGCACACGGTTGGTTGAGGTAGGTAGAGCAATAGAGATTGGTTTGACATTCAGCAGTTCTTGGGCAGAAACACGCTCTTTGTGGGAAGACTTTGAAGCTTTAGTCTTCAGTTCTTGGAGGGAGCAGCGTTAGGTGCGTCATGGAGCTTCCTCTTTCGGGCTTCAGCCTCATCTTGCCGAGTTTTCGTTTGCTCAGAATCTGCTGAGGTGACCTTTCGCTTTGAGCCAGTCATGCTGGCAGGGAAGACAGTGCTAGGTCGTTCCTGCCTTGGAGCATCGGGTATGGCTTCAGTAGACTTCTTGTTCTTCTTTGCAGCAAGCTTGGGGTCGATGCCAGGACGCCCAAGTGCCTTTCTCTTTTCAGCCTCATTGTGCACTTGCACACACTTCTATGCATAGTACTTCATCCGCTTGCGTGAGCCTTTGGCTTCTTCACGCTTCTTGTTGAACTGGTCCATGAGGTCATGCATCATCTGCTTGAAGTTTTGCACATCAGCAACACTGAGCCTGGCCACGTGCTTCTTGAACTGTGCCTTCTCGTAATCAATCTTGTTCTTCAGCTCAACAATTTTCTGAGCAATTGCAAGTTCGTTGGCAATGGCTCTTTGAAAGGTGACGCTGATGTCCACTGGCAGCTACAAATCATCAATGTTGATGTTTTGATTCTCGAACCATTCATCAATGAATTTGTTGAGAATGTCAACATCGAACAGAGGCAGGTCCTGGAAGATCTCAGCCTCTTGTTTTCTCTTGATCAACTGTTCCAGAGCATCATCTCCAAGATCTTCATCACTTGACAGATCAATGGAGTTTTCTTCATTGCACAGAATGGCAGCAGGAGTAAGATCATGCCCAGAAACCTTCTTGGGCTTTGGCTTCTTAGTTCTCTTGGAGATGTAGAACTGATCTTCAGACTGCGCACATGATTCAGACAGTGCGATTCTCAATGGCTTCACAGTCGAAGCTTTTGGAGCAGCAGAGGGCTTTGAAGCTTTTGACTTCTTCTTCTGCTTCGGTGGTGCAGGAACATCCTCAGAGTCTACATCATCAACATATTGTTCTACTGTTGCCCTCTATGCAGCAATGTAGGATAGGAGCCCATTGAAGTTATTGAAGGGGCCAATCCTATTCTCATTGGCTTCACGAGTGCCATTAGACCTTGGAGCAGACGGATCAGTGTTGAAGTTGAGTCTGAATTCCTTCTTGTTCGTGGCAGCTGACTCCTTTGCAAACTGAAAGTTGCGCTTGAACAAATCATCATCACGACACCATTGAAGAGATGATGGGTCGGCATTGTCTGGCTGAGGTCCTCGGACTATGCGTGGATAGAAGCCCTGAGCAATAGCTTTAAGCCTTGTCTTTGGTGGAAAATTATTTTATCGAATATCGCCCCACGGGCGCTTAATTGCATTCTTTTCTGCATACTCAGGTGCGATGAAGTTATACTTGAACCACTGCTCAGCCAAATATCTTCGGATCCATTGGATTCTGGTCTTGCGCTGATTGTAGTTCTCCTCCAGATCAAACTTGTAAAGTTCATACAGATCAGGGGGTAGATCCAGAGCAGTATTGCCACGGCGTTGCCTGCCACCTTTCCTTGTTGATTTTTCAGTAGCCATAATATTCAGACAGAGAGGCTTCAAATAGTGAAAGGCTTGCAACAACTTGTCAAACAAGAACTAACTTCAGGAGATTCAATGTGCCGCTGTAAGAACTCTGCAAATGAATGCAGACTATGAGAACCAAGGTATTCTCCCACGGACATGTACCTGTGATAACACTAGAGATGCGAGGGAAGGGGAAGAGGTCATATGCATTCTCAAAAGATTTTGAAGATAAATCAATTAGAAGACATTGACCTCATAGTGCGAAGACATTCACTTATTTGAAGTGAGTTGGTTCCAGATTTGTTTGAATCCAAGAATAAGTACAAGTGAGAATCTAACTAGTTGTGAAGCATAAGTGAATATACTTTGCAAGATATGAGATTCAGAAACAGAAAGATCCAGATTCGGAAGTGCAGAAACCACTTTTGGGTGAAGTGGACGGATTTGACAGATTGAAAAAGCGGTAAAAAGCGAGTTGTATTTACCACTTGTAGAACTGCTAGACGGGGCAAAACGGATGCCGAGCAGTCCAATCTGTCGTGCCCTAACTTGGTGACGAAAGACACCTACGGCGCCAGCGGAGAAGATGAGGTCCGTGGCCGGCGTGAGGACGGCGTCGAAGAGGTTGTCGGTGTCAAAACCGGCGGATCTCGGGTAGAGGGTCCCGAACTGTGTGTCTGAGGTCGGATGGTAACAGGAGGTGGGGGACACGATGTTTACCCAGGTTCAGGCCCTCTCTACGGAGGTAATACCCTACTTCCTGCTTGATTGATCTTGATGAATATGAGTATTACAAGAGTTGATCTACCATGAGATTGTAATGGCTAAAACCCTAGAAGCCTAGCCTATTTGATTGTGATTGCCTCTATGGACTAAACCCTCCAGTTTATATAGACACCGGAGGGGACTAGGGTTGTACAAAGTCGGTTACAGAGAAAGGAATCTACATATCTGAATCACCAAGCTTGCTTTCCATGCCAAGGAGAGTCCCATCCGGATACGGGAGGAAGTCTTCCATCTTGTATCTTCATAGCCCAACAGTCCGTCCCATGTTAATAGTCCAGCCGTCCGAGGACCCCTTAATCTAGGACTCCCTCAATAGCCCCTGAACCAGGCTTCACTGACGAGGTGTCTGGCGTGCAGATTGTCTTCGGCATTGCAAGGCGCGTTCCTTCTCTGAATACTCCAAAATAGTCTTCGAACACAGAAAACGTGTTCGGCTCTGCAAAACAAGTACCACACACAACTGTAGAGAGTATAATATTTCACGAGTCCAATCCGCTGACAACTTTTTGTAGAGTGACATCACGCCACCGCCCGGCCATTACTTGAACCGGTTTTTTAGCATGCTGAAGGAAATATACCATAGAGGCAATAATAAAGTTATTATTTATTTCCTCATATCATGATAAATGTTTATTATTCATGCTAGAATTGTATTAGCCAGAAACATAATACATGTGTGAATACATAGAAAAACACAACGTCACTAGTATGCCTCTACTTGACTAGCTTATTAATCAAAGATGGTTATGTTTCCTAACCATAGACATGTGTTGTCATTTCATTAATGGGATTGACATGACCCATTCCGTTAGCCTAGCACTTGATCGTTTAGTATATTGCTATTGCTTTCTTCATGACTTATACATGTTCCTGTAACTATGAGATTATGCAACTCCCGTTTACCGGAGGAACACTTTGGGTGCTACCAAACGTCACAATGTAACTGGGTGATTATAAAGGAGTACTACAGGTGTCTCCAAAGGTACATGTTGGGTTGGCGTATTTCGAGATTAGGTTTTGTCACTCCGATTGTCGGAGATGTATCTCTGGGCCCTCTCGGTAATGCACATCACTATAAGCCTTGCAAGAAATGTAGCTAATGGGTTAGTTACGAAATGATGCATTACATAACGAGTAAAGAAACTTGCCGGTAACGAGATTGAACTAGGTATTGGATACCGACGATCGAATCTCGGGCAAGTAACATACCGATGACAAAGGGAACAACGTATGTTGTTATGCGGTTTGACCGATAAAGATCTTCGTAGAATATGTAGGAGCTAATATGGGCATCCAGGTCCCGCTATTGGTTATTGACCGAGAATAGTTCTAGGTCATGTCGACATAGTTCTCGAACCCGTAGGGTCCGCACGCTTAACGTTATGATGACAGTTTTATTATGAGTTTATAAGTTTTGATGTACCGAAGTTTGTTCGGAGTCCCGGATGTGATCACGGACATGACGAGGAGTCTCGAAATGGTCGAGACATAAAGATTGATATATTGGACGAATATGTTCAGACACCGGGAGTGTTCCGGGTGATTTCGGAGAAAACCGGAGTGCCGGAGGGGTTACCGAAACCCCCCGGGGAAGTATTGGGCCTTAGTGGGCCTGAGGGGAGAGAGAGGGCAGCAGTCCAGGAGGTGGCGTGCCCCCCCATGAGGAGTCCGAATTGGACTAGGGAAGGGGGCGCGGCCCCCTTTCCCTCTCCCTCTCCCTCTCTTTCCTTCCACCTTCCTACTTCCTAGTGGGACTAGCAAAGGGGAGTCCTACTCCCACTAGGAGGAGGACTCCCCCCTCCTTGGCGCGCCCCCTAGGGCCGGCCGGCCTCCCCCCCTTGCTCCTTTATATACGGGGGCAGGGGGCACCCTAGAGACACAAGTTGATCTACGGGTCGTTCCTTAGCCGTGTGCGGTGCCCCCCTCCACCATATTCCACCTCGGTCATATCGTCGCGGAGTTTAGGCGAAGCCCTGCGCCGGTAGAACATCATCATCGTCACCATGCCATCGTGCTGACGGAACTCATCCCCGACGCTTTGCTGGATCGAGCCCGGGGATCGTCATCGAGCTGAACGTGTGCTGAACTCAGAGGTGCCATACGTTCGGTACTTGGATCAGTCGGATCGTGAAGACGTACGACTACATCAACCGCGTTGTCATAACGCTTCCGCTTACGGTCTACGAGGGTACGTGGACAATACTCTCCCCTCTCATTGCTATGCCATTGTCATGATCTTGCGTGTGCGTAGGAATTTTTTGAAATTACTACGTTCCCCAACAGTGGTATCAGAGCCTGGTTTTATGCGTAGATGTCATATGCACGAGTAGAACACAAGTGAGTTATGGGCGATACAAGTCATACTGCTTACCAGCATGTCATACTTTGGTTTGGCGGTATTGTGAGATGAAGCGGCCTGGACCGACATTACGCGTACGCTTACGCGAGATTGGTTTCACCGTTACGAGCACTCGTGCTTAAAGGTGGCTGGCGGGTGTCTGTCTCTCTCACTTTAGCTGAATCGAGTGTGGCTACGCCCGGTCCTTGCGAAGGTTAAAACAGCACTAACTTGACGAACTATCATTGTGGTTTTGATGCGTAGGTAAGAACGGTTATTGCTAAGCCCGTAGCAGCCACGTAAAATTTGCAACAACAAAGTAGAGGACGTCTAACTTGTTTTTGCAGGGCATGTTGTGATGTGATATGGACAAGACGTGATGCTATATTTTATTGTATGAGATGATCATGTTTTGTAACCGAAGTTACCGGCAACTGGTAGGAGCCATATTGTCGTGGATTTGTCACGGCAGATGTCCTAGTGAAAGGACTTAGTCGTGGAGCCATCGCTACGGGTTAACTTGAAGGGGTTAAAGCGGACACAAAGACACAAGGGTTTGTACTAGTTCGGCCCCTTCGATGAAGGTAAAAGCCTACGTCTAGTTGTGATGGAATTGATGTGGTTTAGATGGCTAGGGAGCAAACAAGCTTCGCCTAGGCTCGAGTTGTTGTTGTCTGTCCTGAACCGTCGCCGGGTCGTCCCCTTATATACACGGGTGACGCCCGTCGGTCCATGGAGTCCCATACCGGTTCATATTCGTATCTCGGTTGGTCTCTCTCTATTCTTAACTTATAGTACAAGTTTACATATCAAGCCGGTTTACGGCTACAGGTTCTAAACCGACTACAGGCCTTGGGCCTTCATCTGCTTATACTACTAATGAAGTTAACCCGGCCCAGGTAGGCCGGTTCACGCCCAGTGGTAATATCCCCAACATTAGGCCCCAGATTGATTTGAACTGGTTCATGTCAATCCTTCACAAAAATCTTTGTCTTCAACATCTTCTGGTAATCGGTAAACCGCCATGTCGTCATCATCTCTGGTTGCTGTAAACCGGCATGACGTCATCACGAAGTTAACATTTATGACGCCTTCTTTTATTAATAAATCTGCGATACCCAAGTCATCAGCTCCACTTCCGAAATTTTGGCTCCTGGATTCGCGCGCCTGACCCACGTCTGTTGCCTTATAAATAGGACCGAAGGGTCATTTCCTTTTCTCCCCTTCGTCTCTTTCTCTTTGTCTTCCTCGCGTCGCCAGCCTTGGAGCTCCGCCGCCGCCGTTGACCTCTGCACCACCTTGGGACGCTGCATCAACCTGAACGCACCAGAGCACTGCGGTAACCTTCCGCGTCTTCTTCGATTCTGGTAAGCCTTCTGTTCTTCTTAACCTAGATCTGTTCTAGGGTTTTATGTTATTGCCGTATTCATCGTTTGTTCATGCTCATACCCAGATTCCTGGATAAATCTGTGAACCCCTGCTCTGATTAGCAGTAGCCTTTTAGCATCCGCCTGTAGTTTCATGCTCAAGTCCATAGATCTCATCTACATATCTGCCCATTGATTCACTTACATTCCGCTTTATCCTTTTGAATATTTTCTGTTTTTTCTGAACTTGCTTCAGATCCATTGCTGCAATAAGAACTTGTGAAACCTGTTTCTGCATACTTAGCCATCCGCAACCTCGATTGCTTTCAATGTTTAGATCAGGCGGTTTAACTTAATATAGAAAAAGTTAATAAACAGGTATATACCATTAGTCCCCTTGTTGAACCACCAGAACTCTTTAGCCATATGATGCCACTTCATAGAAATCCGGTTTAAATATACTGCCTCCGGTTTAGCATTGTTCATACCAGCGCCTTCTTTTATCCAACATGTTCTTGAACCGGAATCACCCATTTCTTGTAGATCTCACCATGGCCAAACAAGTATATGAGTGCAACTGGGTTCCTTCTCGTGTCACAGAAACTCAGTTGGATAATTTAGTCTCGATCGGCGCTTTAGACAGCAAAGAGACTATCCACTGGAGGGTTCCTGGTGATGAATGTCCTCCCACACCTCAAGAGGGAGAGGTTGTGATCTTTACGGATCATTTAGCCCGGGGCTTCAAACCGCCCGGCTCTAAATTTTACCGGGATGTGTTAGCCAATTTTCAACTCCACCTTCAAGATACTGGCCCCAATTCTGTTACCAACTTATGTCACTTCCAAGTGCTCAGTGAGGTATACCTTCAAGAGGAACCCACAGTCGAATTATTCAGAGACTGCTTCCACTTAAACCGCCGCACCGAATTCACTGATGGTCCCAATACCGAATTGGGCGGTATGGCAATCCAGAAAAGGAAAGAAATCACTTATCCCCATGCCAGATTACACAGTCACCCCAAGGAGTGGAATGCAACATGGTTTTACTGCAAAGATACTTCCCCTGATGATGAAAATCCTTTGCCTGGCTTCCGTCTGGAGCGGCTCAGCAATACACACCCCTTCCCACAAAGGTTAAGTGCCAAGGAGAGGAGCAAATACGCTCCGCAATTATCAAGCTCCGAGCCTTCATAGCCAATGGTTTAACAGGAGTAGATCTCGCACGCTGTTGGATATCCTGGAGCATACTGCCTCTCAGCCGGCGCTCCGGTTTAATGTGCAAGTATACTGGTAGCGTTGATGACCCACTCCGACACACCAACATCCACCTCTCCGATGATGAAGTCATGGAGGCTGTGAAGAAAATGCTGAACGAACCGGAACACCTCTACGCTCAAACCGGCCTGCTCCCTTTCTGTGCTACCAACAAACCGCCAGCAGTAAGATTTTGATTGTACTTTTTACTGAACCTGTTATTGCTAGCTCTATCTGACATCAATTGTTGCTTAACCAGGGTGATAATCCGTTTTGGAGCAAGAAGCTTCCACAAGATAAACCGGAGAAAGCAGAACGGTCAACCCGGCCCAAGACCAAGGTCATCAAGAAGCCTGCTAAAAAGAGGAACACCACTGCTTCATCTGATCCGGCTGTTGATGATGATGTGGGTAACTCGGACCTTGAGGTAGAACTCGGTTCACTAGGCTTAATTTTTACACGCCTTATTGATGATGATACTTGTCAGGACGACGCTGAAGCCAGTAATGCTGATATCGCTGAGGTAACTATTCTCTCTTCCGATTCAGATCCTTTGCCTTTGCCAAAATTTCGCCAGGCAAACCGGAAAGTTAAATTTTCTCATCCTCTTGCTTACTTGGATCCCAAGTTTCTTGTGAAGACTCAGCAACATGAAGCTCGCCGCACAACCCGGCACAGCGGCCAGGTAGTTACCTCCGCTGGTTTACCAAACAGTCCGGTTCGAAAACGCCGCTCTGAGGTCTCCGACCTTTTTATTAATTTATATCCTAAAGCGGGTTTCATCCGTCAACCTCTTAATCCGTCCGACTCCAATTATTAGGTTACTTCTCATTCTTCCTCTGGTGAATCATCGGCCACTCAACTGTCGCCACTGAAAACGGTTCTTGGGTAAGCTAGACTCTATGCTTCTGGTATACTGTGTTATAACTTATGCTGTTCCTTGACTCTTTGTTTCTCTTTCAAGGCTAAACCTAAACCGAGCAAGAAAGCCCGCCTGGATAAAGCAGCCGAGGAAGATGTCGCCCCTGAACAGGATAAAGCACCAGATCTTGAAGCGTTCGTTCATGAGGATATTCCCAATGATCCTCCCTTGCAAGATGATGCTATTCCGGAGAAAAGGCCTATCAATACTTCAGTCCCTGTTGACCCGCCTGCCAGCTCTGTCCGGATTGAAAGATCTCGCAGTCCTTCAAAACCTGCCGATAAACCGACCACGCCAACGCAAACCGGTGAGTCCAAAGATGATGACGTTGTGATTACCGGCGTAGGTCGCTTTGAACCAGGGAATCCTGTAACTTTAGCCAAGCATACTGTGAAAGAAGATTTTTCCGCCCTGAACAAAGGAAAATGGGATGTTGATCTGGAAACATATGCTGCTCTGAGTGCCCAAGATCTTCATTCTGGTTACTTGAACCGGCTATATACTAGTCGTGACTGTGAAGCTGGTCTGGTAAAGATGATGAGAGATAAGTTTGAGGTAACTTCCTTGTGCTTCTTCTTTCTTTAATTACTGCCACTGTATTAATCCTCCTAGCCCCCAAGGGTCGGTTTGTAACCTTCTTCAAACCAGGACTTGAATACAGTTCTCAATACTTTGAAATCCATCAATGTAGCCCCCAAGGGCCGGTTCAACTTAGTATAGTTAAACCGGGACTCCAATAAAGATTCTAACATCAGAACATAACTGAGCAAATAGCCATTAGCCCCCAAGTGCCAAGTTGAATACCTGTATTGAGCTTGGGACTTTGCGATTTAGTAATAGATGAAAATTGAAGGTGCAAGAGCCCCCAAGTATCAAGCGTATAACTTGTTATGTGGTTGGTACTTCAAATTCTTGTACCGTTTTTGTTTAAAGCCTAGCACTGTCTTTATGCAGGTTGAAGTGAGGATCAAAGAGGACCGGATTACTGATCTGCAGGAAACTTTGAAAACCCAACAAGCTAAAACCGACAAGGCGAGGGAAGAATTAACCAGCGCTTTGAGCATCACAGAACAGCTGAAGGAGGGCTTCAAGAAGGAGCGGGCTGATTGGGCCACTAGAAGGCCGCTTTAATAAAAAGAGCTGAAAACGCTAAAGCTGCCCTTAAACCGGTGGTAGATGAGTTGACCGCCGTAAAGCGGCAAGTACATTCCATGACCGCTGCTATCTTTGGTAAGCTCCTTTTGGTTTCTTTGATAACTCTGGCCTGCTTATAATAGATCCGGTTTGTAATCTTTCCTGTATTGTTGCAGGTACACGCATTGGTCACTTAGGGTCAGATGTTCGGAAGAAGTTGAAGGCTGCCTACACTTTAATTGAACAGCTGTATACCGGAGCGCAGCGGATCATCACCACTGCATCTCATAACAATCCGGCACCCACTTTAATCCAAGACACTCTTAATAGGTTGCCAATGCTTCCTGCTTGGATTGAAGAACTAAAAAAATCTGCTGCTCGAACCGGAGCCATTAATGCCTTGATCCGGGCAAAAGCATGGGTGCCGGATTTCGATCCTGTTGAGGCAGCTCAAGGCTATCCCAGCTTGAAGGAAGATGGCTCAGAGTTCAATGAAGATGATTTGAGGGCGATAAACCATGCAGTACGCCCTCTGGCTTGTCAATTGGCTGAAGAGGCAGACTTGTCGCATTATCAAGCGCAGTACAATGATCAGAACAAACGAGTGCCTGCACCAACTCCTGAAGCGGAGAATCTGATTCCTCCAATCCGTAAGCATACTTACGCTCCTGATATTGAACCGTCTTCTCTGATCCACGAAGAGGCTGTCTTTCAAGCTTTAATGGGAATCGACTGGACCACTGTTGATTTCCAGCCAATGGATAGAGATGAGGAAGCTGAAGCGGCGCGAGACGACCCACGACCATCAGACCGGGGCGATGAACAGGCTTGAACTAGAAGCCGGTTTAAGTAGTCGTTTATTACGATCCGCCAGAACAACAATGATCTTATTTGGGCACCGCGTTGCCTTGTAATAGGATAGTCAATACTTCTGCCTTGAATATGCCTTCGTGCATAAGTACTGATGCTTTTGCTTGAAAACCCTCAATTTATATTTCCTGCAATCAGAAAATCTTGAACTTCGGTGGCGGTTATACCGCCAGCCGGTTTATGACCTTTATATATATATCATCAATGTATTTAAGACATATAATCAAATATGTGATACAAAATACCTGCCATCGCTGGGCATGAAGTTGGCTTAGCCAGGCTTGAAACGGAGTATTTATAAACCGTTATCATCAAAGGGGAAAAAATAACTCCCATGTAAACCGTGCTGGGTCATTATGAGCCCCCCTGCTACTTCATGATGTTAACAGGAAAGTTAAACCAGGCATATTTCTCCGGATTACAAATGAACCGAATTCCGTCAGCTGAACCGGTAAAAAAAGTGTTGTTGATTTAAAGGAAACACAACAAAAATTGAAGAATAGTAATAAAAGAGATATGGAAGTAAAGGCAATGATAAAAACCGTTTGCAAAAACATGCTTTACTGAGCTGATCAGACGGTGTTACCATGGTCGGACAAGACCAAGCCCCCAATAGGAGTGACAATGGTTCAAGTCAGCCAGGTCCCCAAATGAAACCGTGGCATTTATGCCGATCAAAAGGCGTGGCAATGGTTCGGGTTCGACCAAGCCCCCAAGTGATTCTGTGACCTTAGGCCGATCAAGAGGCGTGACTGGTTTAGACTTGACCATGTCCCCAAGTGATCTGGTGGCTTTCGCCTATCAAAAGGTGTCGCATTGGTTCGGACACGACCAAGGCCCCAAGTGATATTATAAAGCTTTTTTTTGAAAAGCAAATTTCAAGGGGTAAACCGGAGGCCGCTTTAAAAAAGAACCACTCCATGTAACCACACATGATATGAAAGGACAAAGACCCCGCTTTAGTTGAGGCTCCGGTTTTAGTATATCAAAGATAATATATACACTGTCATAATATGTACATAGATAGAGCCGATGGCTCAAGTGTAGTAAGGCCGAAGATGAGCTATGTTCCACGGCCTTTTGGTCTCCTCCTCTGATGTGTGTGAGTCTTTATGCTCTTGAATATCGATCAGATAGTATGACTCGTTGTGCAGATTCTTGCTGACCATGAAAGGTCCCTCCCAAGGTGGGGATAACTTGTGCATATCCGTCTGGTCTTGGATGAGCCGAAGCACCAAATCTCCTTCTTGAAAAGCTCTGGTTCTGACCCGGCGACTGTGATAGCGACGAAGATCTTGTTGATAAATCGCCAAGCGGGCAGCCGCTATGTCACGCTCCTCATCTAATAGGTCCAAAGAAATCTTACGGCTCCCATGAACCGTTATTGTCCCTTTGTAACCCGGCATCTTGAGCTGCAAATAGATATAACAAGGCCGTGCCATGAATTTGGCATAAGCCGGCCACCCAAACAAGGCGTGATACGGGCTCCGGATTTTTACCACCTCAAAGGTTAGTGTTTCGGATCGGGAATCATGCTCGTCCCCAAAAGCCACCTCCAGGGCTATCTTACCAACAGGGTATGCTGATTTGCCAGGCACCACACTATGGAACATCGTATTAGACAGTCTGAGATCTTTGTCCGTGAGCCCCATGCGACGGAATGTCTCATAGTACAGGATGTTAATACTGCTCCCTCCATCCATGAGCACCTTGGTGAAATTATAACCTCCCACCTGAGGGTCTACCACTAATGCCAACTGGCCCGGATTGTCAACCCGGGGGGGTGATCCTCCCTGCTCCACACGATAGGCTGCTCCGACCAGCATAAGTAACGTGGTACAGCCGGTTCAACAGAGTTCACCGCTCGCTTGTGAAGCTTCCGGTCGCGCTTATCCAAGCTAGTTGTGAAAACGTGATACTGCCCATTGTTTAACTGTTTTGGCTGGCTCTGATAACCCGACTGCTGCTGCTGCTGCTGTTGGTTGTAACCCCCTTGACCGCTCTGATTATTCTGGTTACTATTACCGCCCTGATTGAAACCTGAACCGGAAGCTCCATTGTGACCCGGCCCATGGAAACCGGATCCTGAGCCACCACCTGACCCACGGTCATACCGGAAGGCATTAGAGTTTTTAAATTCCTGCATAATGTAACAATCCTTCCAAAGGTGGTTAGCCGGCGCCTCTTTCGTCCCGTGTTTTGGGCAAGGGTGATTCAACAAATAGTTTAAGCGATCCGGGTTAGGATTTGGAGCCCCATTACGATTCGCCGCTTTACCTCTGTGGCACTGACCCTTGTCCTGCGCATTAGTGTTAGCCACAAAGTCCATGCTGCCATCCGCTTCATGCTTGCCTCCGTTTCCATGGCCCACTGGTTTGTATTGATGCCCCTTGGAGTTGATGTTCTTCTTTCCCTTCCCTGCTTCGTCATCGTCAGTCTCGGGATCCTTGGTACTATCAGAATCAGCATACTTCACTAAAGCGGCCATGAGAGTTCCCATGTCATTACAGAACCGCTTCATACGCCCTAACTTCAATTTTAGAGGCTTAAACCGGTAGTTGCCCTCCAGGTTTAAGATCGTCGAGTCAGCATTGATCCTGTCAGACGAGTGCAAGACTTCCGAAACGCGGCGTACCCAATGGGTTGTTGACTCTCTGTCCTCCTGAACACAAGCCGCCAAGTCTACTATGGACTTAGGCTACTTACACGTATCTTTGAAATTCTGGATAAACCGGGCCCGCAACTGGGCCCATGAACTGATAGAATTAGGTGGCAGGCTTTTCAACCAAGTACGGGCCGTGCCTTCAAGCATCATGGTGAAGTACTTTGCACACGCGGTCTCATCCACATCCAGCATCTCCATGGCCATCTCATAACTCTCTACCCACGCTTCTGGAGATAAATCAGCGGTGTAATTCGGCACCTTGCGCGGACCCTTGAAGTCTTTGGGCAGGCGTACATTGCGTAAAGCGGGGACTAAACAGGGCACTCCCAAGCTAGATGCGACCCCTGGCCCGGCTGAGGTGGTAGGACGAACCGGTGTAAGCTGATCCGCCTCATTCTATGCTGCTAACTCGGCCTCCCTTCATGCCCGGGCCCGATCCACTACATCCTGGGCATCGCGAACACCACCTGCCGGGTTATTGCCATGGGCCGCTTCACGGCCCCGCGCATTGCTTGATATGGCCGGTTCATCCAGGCACCTGCTATAGCTCCGGCTTGGACGAGGTGTGGAATGAATCCGATCGCGGTTGTATGAGTATGCCTCCTGTTGAATCACAGCGGTCCGGAGAAGTTCCTTAACCCGGTGCGTCTCTATTGCTTGTGGAGAGTCTCCTTCGACCGGGATAGCTTCTAATCGCACGGCAGCTGCGACAAGATTGTCCATAGGATTAGAATAATGACCCGGAGGTGTCTGGACCGGCGGAGGAATCACAATGTTCTGCCGTGGAGGTTCCATCAGGAGGGGTTGGACCATCGCTCCTGGCCCTGGTGCCTCGACCCGGTTTACCTCCTGGTGCCCCGGTGGATTACTGGTTCCAGCTCGCGGAGTGTGAAAGAGATTTCGAGGATCGAACCCTAACGGCAGGCGTGATCTGTGCTTCTGCTTCAGGACCTCCTGTGATGCGTTCTGGTCGAGCATGAGCTTATAGGCCTGGGCGTCCAAAGCGGCCCGCTCTGCGGCCATCCTGTCCTTCTCTGCTGCCAGGTCGGCTTTGGCCTGCACGATCTGCTCTCTTACCTTTGCAACCTCCGCATCATGGGCCTCCTGATCCGCCGGATTGGCCTCTGCCATAAGTACCACTAGTGCGTCAAACAGGTCAGACATAACTTGAACCGGCGGGCGCACAAGGCCTCCTGGCCCTGCTGCCGCTGCCGCTGCTGATCCGGAGAGCATTGCTGCTGCGGTCGAAGAGTGATTTGCCGCCTGCGTGCCGGCCATGAATATTCCAACTCGGTTGATCTAATCTGGGGGGTCCGGAATACTGTCGCCATCGGAACAGCCCCTAATTTGGTCGTCTTGCAACTGGTACAATGATTCCGTCTCTCTGGTTGAGGACTCGTCGCCGGAATAGACGACGGTCTCGCCACCGTATTCTGACTCATCCTCATGCTCTCCTCCGTGGATGACTCCGACGAAGGCACGCTTCACGGCTGGTTTAACCTGGGTAGATCTCGCACGCTGAGCCGTCTCGACGAGGTCGGTGCAGATGTCCGGCTCAGGCCCAGGCTCACCAATCTTGCCGATGAAAACGTGTATGCCACCAAAGGGGACCCGGTATCCGTACTTGATCGAGCTGGCTTCGGGACCCCATCCTGAATCGTCGATGTAGAGCTTGCCGCGATGACTCTTAGTCATCCGGCCCACAGCATAGCCTTCGAGTCCTTTGAGCTTGCCCTCCAAGATCATCAAACCGTCGTGCGATATCCCCACGGTGGGCGCCAACTATCGTGGATTTGTCACTGCAGATGTCCTAGTGAAAGGACTTAGTCGTGGAGCCATCGCTACGGGTTAACTTGAAGGGGTTAAAGCGGACAGAAAGACACAAGGGTTTATACTAGTTCGGCCCCTTCGATGAAGGTAAAAGCCTACGTCTAGTTGTGATGGAATTGATGTGGTTTCAATGGCTAGGGAGCAAACAAGCTTCGCCTAGGCTCGAGTTGTTGTTGCTGTCCTGAACCGCCGCCGGGTCGTCCCCTTATATACACGGGTGACGCCCGTCAGTCCATGGAGTCCCATACCGGTTCATATTCGTATCCCGGTTGGTCTCTCTCTATTCCTAACTTACAGTACAAGTTTACATATCAAGCCGGTTTACGGCTACAGGTTCTAAACCGACTACAGGCCTTGGGCCTTCATCTGCTTATACTACTAATGAAGTTAACCCGGCCCAGGTAGGCCGGTTCACGCCCAGTGGTAATATCCCCAACACATATGGTTGTCGCTTTATTGTATAAAATGCAAACACCCTGTAATTGCTTTACTTTATCACTAAGCGGTAGCGATAGTCGTAGAAGCAATAGATGGCGTAACGACAATGATGCTACGATGGAGATCAAGGTGTCACGCCGGTGATGATGGTGATGACGATGGTGCTTTGAAGATGGAGATCACAAGCACAAGATGATGATGGCCATATCATATCACTTATATTGATTGCATGTGATGTTTATCCTTTATGCATCTTATCTTGCTTTGATTGATGGTAGCATTTTAAGATGATCTCTCACTAATTATCAAGAAGTGTTCTCCCTGAGTATGCACCGTTGCGAAAGTTCTTCGTGCTGAGACACCACGTGATGATCGGGTGTGATAGGCTCTACGTTCAAATACAATGGGTGCAAAACAGTTGCACAGCGGAATACTCAGGTTAAACTTGACGAGCCTAGCATATACAGATATGGCCTCGGAACACGGAGACCGAAAGGTCGAACGTGAATCATATAGTACATATGATCAACATAGTGATGTTCACCATTGAAACTACTCCATCTCACGTGATGATCGGACATGGTTTAGTTGATTTGGATCACGTAATCACTTAGATGACTAGAGAGATGTCTGTCTAAGTGGGAGTTCTTAAGTAATATGATTAATTGAACTTAAATTTATCATGAACTTAGTACCTAATAGTATTTTGCTTGTCTATGTTTGTTGTAGATAGATGGCTTGTGTTGTTGTTCCGTTGAATTTTAATGTGTTCCTTGAGAAAGCAAAGTTGAAAGATGATGGTAGCAATTACACGGACTGGGTCCGTACCCTGAGGATAATCCTCATTGCTGCACAGAAGAATTACGTCCTGGAAGCACCGCTGGGTGCCAGGCCTGCTGCTGATGCAACTGACGACGTTAAGAACGTCTGGCAGAGCAAAGCTGATGACTACTCGATAGTTCAGTGTGCCATGCTTTATGGCTTAGAACCGGGTCTTCAACGACGTTTTGAACGTCATGGAGCATATGAGATGTTCCAGGAGTTGAAGTTAATATTTCAAGCAAATGCCCGGATTCAGAGATATGAAGTCTCCAATAAGTTCTATAGCTGCAAGATGGAGGAGAATAGTTCTGTCAGTGAACACATACTCAAAATGTCTGGGTATAATAATCACTTGATTCAACTAGGAGTTAATCTTCCTGATGATAGTGTCATTGACAGAATTCTTCAATCACTGCCACCAAGCTACAAGAGCTTCGTGATGAACTATAATATGCAAGGGATGGACAAGACTATTCCCGAGCTCTTCGCAATGCTAAAAGCCGCGAAGGTAGAAATCAAGAAGGAGCATCAAGTGTTGATGGTTAACAAGACCACCAGTTTCAAGAAAAAGGGCAAAGGGAAGAAGAAGGGGAACTTCAAGAAGAACAGCAAACAAGTTGCTGCTCAAGAGAAGAAACCCAAGTCTGGACCTAAGCCTAAGACTGAGTGCTTCTACTGCAAGCAGACTGGACACTGGAAGCAGAACTGCCCCAAGTATTTGGCGGATAAGAAGGATGGCAAAGTGAACAAAGGTATATGTGATATACATGTTATTGATGTGTACCTTACTAGTGCTCGCAGTAGTACCTGGGTATTTGATACTGGTTCTGTTGCTAATATTTGCAACTCGAAACAGGGACTACGGATTAAGCGAAGATTGGCTAAGGACGAGGTGACGATGCGCGTGGGAAATGGTCCCAAAGTCGATGTGATCGCAGTCGGCACGCTACCTCTACATCTACCATCGGGATTAGTTTTAGACCTAAATAATTGTTATTTGGTGCCAGCGTTGAGCATGAACATTATATCTGGATCTTGTTTGATGCGAGACGGTTATTCATTTAAATCAGATAATAATGGTTGTTCTATTTATATGAGTAATATCTTTTATGGTCATGCACCCTTGAAGAGTGGTCTATTTTTATTGAATCTCGATAGTAGTGATACACATATTCATAGTGTTCAAACCAAAAGATGCAGAGTTGATAATGATAGTGCAACTTATTTGTGGCACTGCCGTTTAGGTCATATCGGTGTAAAGCACATGAAGAAACTCCATACTGATGGGCTTTTGTAATCACTTGATTATGAATCACTTGGTACTTGCAAACCATGCCTCATGGGCAAGATGACTAAAACGCCGTTCTTCGGAACTTGGAGCGAGCAACTGATTTGTTGGAAATCATACATACTGATGTTTGTGGTCCAATGAATGTTGAGGCTCGCGGCGGGTATCATTATTTTCTCACCTTCACAGATGATTTGAGCAGATATGGGTATATCTACTTGATGAAACACAAGTCTGAAACATTTGAAAAGTTCAAAGAATTTCATAGTGAAGTGGAAAATCATCGTAACAAGAAAATAAAGTTTCTACGATCTGATCGTGGAGGAGAATATTTGAGTTACGAGTTTGGTTTACATTTGAAACAATGCGGAATAGTTTCGCAACTCACGCCACCCGGAACACCACAACGAAATGGTGTGTCCGAACGTCGTAATCGTACTTTACTAGGTATGGTGCGATCTATGATGTCTCTTACTGATTTACCGCTATCGTTCTGGGGTTATGCTTTAGAGACGGCCGCATTCACGTTGAATAGGGCACCATCAAAATCCGTTGAGACGACGCCTTATGAACTATGGTTTGGCAAGAAACCAAAGTTGTCGTTTCTTAAAGTTTGGGGCTGCGATGCTTATGTGAAGAAACTTCAACCAGATAAGCTCGAACCTAAATCGGAGAAATGTGTCTTCATAGGATACCCAAACGAGACTATTGGGTACACCTTCTATCACAGATCTGAGGGCAAGATTTTCGTTGCTAAAATCGGATCCTTTCTAGAGAAGGAGTTTCTCTCGAAAGAAGTGAGTGGGAGGAAAGTAGAACTTGATGAGGTAACTGTACCTGCTCCCTTATTGGAAAGTAGTTCATCACAAGAACCGGTTCCTGTGACAACTACACCAATTAGTGAGGAATCTAATGATATTGATCATGAAACTTCAGATCAAGTTTCTACTGAACCTCGTAGGTCTACCAGAGCAAGATCCGCACCAGAGTGGTACGGTAATCATATTCTGGAAGTCATGTTACTTGACCATGATGAACCTACGAACTATGAGGAAGTGATGATGAGCCCAGATTCCGCAAAATGGCTAGAGGCCATGAAATCTGAGATGGGATCCATGTATGAGAACAAAGTATGGACTTTGGTTGACTTGCCCGATGATCGGCAAGCCATTGAGAATAAATGGATCTTTAAGAAGAAGACTGGCGCTGATGGTAATGTAACTGTCTATAAAGCTCGACTTGTTGCGAAAGGTTTTCATAAAGTTCAAGGGGTTGACTACGATGAGACTTTCTCACCCGTAGCGATGCTTAAGTTTGTCCGAATCATGTTAGCTATTGCTGCATTTTATGATTATGAAATTTGGCAAATGGATGTCAAAACTGCATTCTTGAATGGATTTCTGGAAGAAGAGTTGTATATGATGCAGCCAGAAGGTTTTGTTGATCCAAAAGGTGCTAACAAAGTGTGCAAGCTCCAGCGATCCATTTATGGACTAGTGCAAGCATCTCGGAGTTGGAATAAACGCTTTGATAGTGTGATCAAAGCATATGGTTTTATACAGTCTTTTGGAGAAGCCTGTATTTACAAGAAAGTGAGTGGGAGCTCTGTAGCATTTCTGATATTATATGTAGATGACATATTATTAATTGGAAATGATATAGAATTTCTGGATAGCATAAAGGGATACTTGAATAAAAGTTTTTCAATGAAAGACCTCGGTGAAGCTGCTTACATATTGGGCATCAAGATTTATAGAGATAGATCAAGACGCTTAATAGGACTTTCACAAAGCACATACCTTGATAAAATTTTGAAAAAGTTCAAAATGGATCAGGCAAAGAAAGGGTTCTTGCCCGTGCTACAAGGTGTGAAGTTGAGTCAGACTCAATGCCCGACCACGGCAGAAGATAGAGAGAAAATGAAAGATGTTCCCTATGCTTCAGCCATAGGCTCTATCATGTATGCAATGCTGTGTACCAGACCTGACGTATTCTTAGCAATAAGCTTGGCAGGAAGGTACCAAAGTAATCCGGGAGTGGATCACTGGACAGCAGTCAGGAACATCCTGAAATACCTGAAAAGGACTAAGGATATGTTTCTCATATATGGAGGTGACAAAGAGCTAGTCATAAATGGTTACGTCGATGCAAGCTTTGACACTGATCTGGACGATTCTAAATCGCAAACCGGATACGTATTTTTATTAAACGGTGGAGCTGTAAGTTGGTGCAGTTCTAAACAAAGCGTTGTGGCAGGATCTACATGTGAAGCGGAGTACATAGCTGCTTCGGAAGCAGCAAATGAAGGATTCTGGATGAAGGAGTTCATTTCCGATCTAGGTGTCATACCTAGTGCATCGGGACCAATGAAGATCTTCTGTGACAATACTGGTGCAATTGCCTTGGCAAAGGAATCCAGATTTCACAAGAGGACCAAGCACATCAAGAGACGCTTCAATTCCATCCGGGACCAAGTCCAAGTGGGAGACATAGAAATTTGCAAGATACATACGGATCTGAATGTTGCAGACCCGTTGACTAAGCCTCTCTCACGAGCAAAACACGATCAGCACCAAGACTCCATGGGTGTTAGAATCATTACTATGTAATCTAGATTATTGACTCTAGTGCAAGTGGGAGACTGAAGGAAATATACCCTAGAGGCAATAATAAAGTTATTATTTATTTCCTCATATCATGATAAATGTTTATTATTCGTGCTAGAATTGTATTAACCGGAAACATAATACATGTGTGAATACATAGACAAACACAACGTCACTAGTATGCTTCTACTTGACTAGCTTATTAATCAAAGATGGTTATGTTTCCTAACCATAGACATGTGTTGTCATTTGATTAAAGGGATCACATCATTAGGAGAATGATGTGATTGACATGACCCATTCCGTTAGCCTAGCACTTGATCATTTAGTATATTGCTATTGCTTTCTTCATGACTTATACATGTTCCTGTAACTATGAGATTATGCAACTCCCGTTTACCGGAGGAACACTTTGGGTGCTACCAAACGTCACAACATAACTGGGTGATTATAAAGGAGTACTACAGGTGTCTCCAAAGGTACATGTTGGGTTGGCGTATTTCGAGATTAGGTTTTGTCACTCCGATTGTCGGAGATGTATCTCTGGGCCCTCTCGGTAATGCACATCACTATAAGCCTTGCAAGCAATGTAGCTAATGAGTTAGTTACGGAATGATGCATTATGTAACGAGTAAAGAGACTTGCCGGTAACGATATTGAACTAGGTATTGGATACCGACGATCGAATCTCGGGCAAGTAACATACCGATGACAAAGGGAACAACGTATGTTGTTATGCGGTTTGACCGATAAAGATCTTCGTAGAATATGTAGGAGCCAATATGGGCATCCAGGTCCCGCTATTGGTTATTGACCGAGAATAGTTCTTGGTCATGTCTACATAGTTCTCGAACCCGTAGGGTCCGCACGCTTAACGTTACGATGACAGTTTTATTATGAGTTTATAAGTTTTGATGTACCGAAGTTTGTTCGGAGTCCCGGATGTGATCACGCACATGACGAAGAGTCTCGAAATGGTCGAGACATAAAGATTGGTATATTGGACGACTATATTCGGACACCGGAAGTGTTCCGGGTGATTTCGGAGAAAACCGGAGTGCCGGAGGGGTTACCGGAACCCCCTGGGCAAGTATTGGGCCTTAGTGGGCCTGAGGGGAGAGAGAGGGCAGCAGCCCAGGAGGTGGCGCACCCCCGCCCCCCATGAGGAGTCCGAATTGGACTAGGGGAGGGGGCGCGGCCCCCTTTCCCTCTCCATCTCCCTCTCTTTCCTTCCCCCTTCCTCCTTCCTAGTGGGACTAGGAAAGGGGAGTCCTACTCCCACTAGGAGGAGGACTCCCCCCTCCTTGGCGCGCCCCCTAGGGCCGGCCGGCCTCCCCCCCCCCCATTGCTCCTTTATATACGAGGGCAGGGGGCACCCTAGAGACACAAGTTGATCTACGGGTCGTTCCTTAGCCGTGTGCGGTGCCCCCCTCCACCATATTCCACCTCGGTCATATCGTCGCGGAGTTTAGGCGAAGCCCTGCGCCGGTAGAACATCATCATCGTCACCACGTTGTCGTGCTGACGGAACTCATCCCCGACGCTTTGCTGGATCGGAGCCCGGGGATCGTCATCGAGCTGAACGTGTGCTAAACTCGGAGGTGCCGTACGTTTGGTACTTGGATCGGTCGGATCGTGAAGACGTACGACTACATCAACCGCGTTGTCATAATGCTTCCACTTACGGTCTACGAGGGTACGTGGACAATACTCTCCCCTCTCGTTGCTATGCCATCACCATGATCTTGCGTGTGCGTAGGAATTTTTTTGAAATTACTACGTTCCCCAACAGTCGCTCCATATTTCGAGGTGCGGTTTTATCGGCACGTCTTGTCAAAGCAGAGATCGTGTCCCCTTATTGCAGGATTCTCATCAACATGGGCGTGGATAACCCAACCATTCTGTTGGCATGATTCCTTGGGAATAGGCATGTTTTAAGGCCTAGGAGGGGCGTTTGATATTCATCACCTTTATAAAGGGGCATAGATTTGTCCTTTTTCCTCTACGCCAAGCCTTTCCTCAACCTCTCCCACCTCGAGTTCCAACACCCAAGGTTCAAGCTAATCGCTTCAGGCCTCCCAGTCATGTCCGGATCCAGCCCACAAGGCTGGTGGGTAACTTCCTCCGTCACAGAGGAGGATATCGTGAAGCTTCGGGAGGCAGGATATCTGACCACGGAAATCCTCCACAGGCTTCCTGCTCAAGGGAAGGTTATTCCTACCCCCAGATCCGGCGAGAGGGTCGTATTCATCTCCCACTTCCTTTGAGGGCTAGGGTTTGCTCTTCATCCCTTCGTTCAAGGGCTCATGTTTTATTACGGGCTAGATTTCCATGATCTAGCTCCAGACTCCTTTCTCCACGTCTCGGCGTTCATTATTACGTGCGAGGCCTTCCTCTGAATACCCCCACACTTCGGCTTATGGCTCAAGACCTTCAATGTGAAGCCAAAGGTGGTCGACGGGAAACAAGCGGAGTGCGGCGGTGCTGCGGTGAGCAAACTCGTCAGTGCTACTTGGCCAAAGGGATCCTTTACAGAAACTTCCGACATGTGGCAACGGGAGTGGTTTTACATCACAGAACCTCGTGGCAACAAGTGGGCAGCCACACCTGTGTTCCAATCCGGCCCTCTATTGCAGCTTGCATCATGGATTAATGAGGGGCTGGACTGGGGATCAATTGATTAAGTGCGGACGTTGCAAGCCCGCATTCGGAGCCTTATTGAGAAGGACATGCTACCTCTTGAGCACTGCGTTGGATTTCCCCAAAGAGGAGAGGATGATGCAGTAAAGTAGCGTAAGTATTTCCCTCAGTTTTTGAGAACCAAGGTATCAATCCAGTAGGAGACCACGCACAAGTCCCTCGTACCTACACAAAACAATAGCAACTCGGAACCAACACTTAGGGGTTGTCAATCCCTTCACGGTCACTTACGAGAGTGAGATCTGATAGAGATAATATTTTTGGTATTTTTGATAGATAGATGCAAAGTAAAAGTAAAGGCAAGGTAAAAACAAAGCAAGTAAATAAAGTGATATATATTGATATGATGAGAATAGACCCGGGGGCCATAGGTTTCACTAGTGGCTTCTCTGAAGAGCATAAGTATTCTACGGTGGGTGAACAAATTACTGTTGAGCAATTGACAGAATTGAGCATAGTTATGAGTATATCTAGGCAATGGTCATGTATATAGGCATCATGTCCAAAACAAGTAGATCGAAACGATTCTGCATCTTCTACTATTACTCCACTCAACGGCTGCTGTCCAGCATGCATCTAGAGTATTAAGTAAAAATAAAGTAACGCCGTAAGCAAGATGACATGACGTAGAGGGATAAATTCATGCAATATGATAAAAACCCCATCTTGTTATCCTCGATGGCAACAATACAATACGTGCCTTGCAGCTCTTTATGTCACTGAGTAAGGACACCGCAAGATCGAACCCAAAGCTAAGCACTTCTCCCATTGCAAGAACTACCAATCTAGTTGGCCAAACCAAAAAGATAATTAGAAGAGACTTGCAAAGATAACTCAATCATACATAAAAGAAAACAGAGAAGAATCAAATATTTTCCATAGATAATACTCGATCATAAACCAACAATTCATCGGTCTCAATAAACACACCGCAAAAAAGAAGATTACATCAAATAGATCTCCATGAGAGAGGGGGAGAACATTGTATTGAGATCCAAAAAGAGAGAAGAAGCCATCTAGCTACTAGCTATGGACCCGAAGGTCTGAAGTAAACTACTCACACTTCATCAGAGGGGCTATGGTGATGATGTAGAAGCCCTCCGTGGTGGATGCCCCCCCCCCCCCGGCAGAGCTCCAGAACAGGCCCCAAGATGGGATCTCGTGGATACAAAAGGTTGCGGCAGTGGAATTAGGTTTTTGGCTCCTGTTCTGATCGTTCGGGGATATGTAGGGTATATATAGGAGGAAGGAGTACGTCGGTGGAGCTCCGAGGGGCCCACGAGGTAGGGGGGCGCGCCCTCCACCCTCGTGACCTCCTCGGGCACTGCTTGGAGTAGGGTCCAAGTCTCCTGGGTCACGTTCGGTTGGAAAATCACGATCCCGAAGGTTTCATTCCGTTTGGACTCCGTTTGATATTATGTTTCTTCGAAATACTGAAAAAGGCAAAAAACAGCAATTCTGGGCTGGGCCTCCGGTTAATAGGTTAGTCCCAAAAGTAATATAAAAGTGGAAAATAAAGCCCAATATAGTCCAAAACAGTAGATAAAGTAGCATGGAGCAATCAAAAATTATAGATACGTTGGAGACGTATCAGGCATCCCCAAGCTTAATTCCTGCTCGTCCTCGAGTAGGTAAATGATAAAAAGGAATTTTTGATGCGGAGTGATACTTTGGCATAATTTCAATGTAAATCTTCTTAATTGTGATATGAATATTCAGATCCGAAAGATTCAAGACAAAAGTTCATATTGACACAAAAATAATAATACTTCAAGCATACTAATCAAAGCAATCATGTCTTCTCAAAATAACATGGCAAAAGAAAGTTATCCCTACAAAATCATATAGTCTGGCTATGCTCCATCTTCCCCACACAAAATATTTAAATCATGCACAACCCCGATGACAAGCCAAGCAATTGTTTCATACTTATGACATTCTCAAAACTTTTTCAATCTTCACGCAATACATGAGCGTGAGCCATGGATATAGCACTATAGGTGGAATAGAAGGGTGGTTGTGGAGAAGACAAAAAGAGGGAAGATAGTCTCACATCAACTAGGCGTATCAACTGGCTATGGAGATGCCCATCAATAGATATCAATGTGAGTGAGTAGGGATTGCCATGCAACGGATGCACTAGAGCTATAAGTATATGAAAGCTCTACAAAAGAAACTAAGTGGGTGCGCATCAACTTGCTTGCTCATGAAGACCTAGGGCATTTTGAGGAAGCCCATCATTGGAATATACAAGCCAAGTTCTATAATGAAAAATTCCCACTAGTATATGAAAGTGACAAAATGAGAGACTCTCTATCATGAAAATCTTAGTGCTACTTTGAAGCACAAGTGTGGTAAAAGGATAGTAGCATTGTCCCTTCTCTCTTTTTCTCTCATTTTTTTTTATTTGGGCCTTTCTCTTCTCTCTTTTTATGGCCTCTTTTTTTTGTAAAGTCCGGAGTCTCATCCCGACTATGGGGGAATCATAGTCTCCATCATCCTTTCCTCACTTGGTACAATGCTCTAATAATGATGATCATCACACTTTTATTTTCCTTACAACTCAACAATTACAACTCGATACTTAGAACAAAATATGACTCTATATGAATGCCTCCAGCAGTGTACCGGGATATGCAATGAATCATGAGTGACATGTATGAAAGAATTATGAACGGTGGCTTTGCCACAAATACAATGTCAACTACATGATCATGCTAGCAATATGGCAATGATGGAGCGTGTCATAATAAACGGAATGGTGGAAAGTTGCATGGCAATATATCTCGGAATGGCTATGGAAATGCCATGATAGGTAGTTATGGTGGCTGTTTTGAGGAAGGTATATGGTGGTTGTATGATACCGGCGAAAAGTGCGCAGTATTAGAGAGGCTAGCAAAAATGGAAGGATGGGAAAAGTGCGTATAATCCATGGACTCAACATTAATCGAAAGAACTCATATACTTGTTGCAAAAATCTAGAAGTTATCAAAGCAAAGTATTACTCGCATGCTCCTAGGGGGATAGATTGGTAGGAAAAGACCATCACTCGTCCCCGACCGCCACTCATAAGGAAGACAATCAATAAATAAATCATGCTCTGAGTTCATCACATAACGGTTCACCATACGTGCATGCTACGGTAATCACAAACTTCAACACAAGTATTCATCAAATTCATAATCACCCAACTAGCACGACTTTGATATTATCACCTCCATATCTCAAAACAATTATCAAGCATCAAACTTATCTTAGTATTCAATTCATTCAAAAGAAAGTTTCACATATCTTGAACACCAAGTATATTAACATTAAGCAAATTACCATGCTATTAAAGACTCTCAAAATAATCTAAGTGAAGCATGAGAGATCAAATAGTTTCTTTAAAACAAATCCACCACCGTGCTCTAAAATATTTAAGTGAAGTACTAGAGCAAAAATTATCACGCTCAAAAGATATAAGTGAAGCACTATGAGCAAAACTATCAAGCTCAAAAGATATAAGTGAAGCACATAGAGTATTCTAACAAATTCCAATTCATGTATGGCTCTATCAAAATATGTGTACAGCAAGGATGGTTGTGGTAGACGAACAAGCAAAGACACAAATAATACAAGACGCTCCAAGCAAAACACATATCATGTTGGTGAATAAAAATATAGCTCCAAGTAAATTACCGATGGAAGTGGACGAAAGAGGGGATGCCTTCCGGGGCATCCCCAAGCTTTGACTTTTTGGTGTCCTTGGATTATCTTTGGAGTTCCATGGGCATCCCCAAGCTTAGGCTCTTGCCACTCCTTGTTCCATAATCCATCAAAAGAATTCACCCAAAACTTGAAAACTTCACAACACAAAACTCAACAGAAATCTAGTGAGCTCCGTTAGAGAAAGAAAACAAAAGACTACTTCAAGGTACTGTAATGAACTCATTATTTATTTATATTGGTGTTCAACCTACTGTATTCCAACTTCTATATGGTTTATAAACTAATTTACTAGCCATAGATTCATCAAAATAAGCAAACAACACACGATAAACAGAATCTGTCAAAAACAGAACAGTCTATATCAATCTGTAACTAACGCAAACTTCTGGAACTCTAAAAATTCTAAAAAAATAGGAAGTCCTGGACAATTTGTTTATTGATCAGCAGCAAAAAGAATCAACGCAAAATCACGTTCCTGTGATTTATCAAAACTAAATTCGTGCGTGCAAAGTTTCTGTTTTCAGCAGAATCAAATCAACTATCATCGTAGGTTATCCTATAGGTCCTACTTGGCACAAACACTAACTAAAACATAAAACCACATCCAAACAGAAGGTAGATGTATTATTTATTCCTAAACAGAAGCAAAAACAAAAAACACAAAATAAAATTGGGTTGCCTCCCAACAAGCGCTATCGTTAACGCCCCTAGCTAGGCATTGATAATTTTAATGATGCTCACAAGAAAGACAATAATTGAAGCGCAAAGAGAGCATCATGAAACACGTGACAAACACATCTAAGTCTAACATACTTCCTATGCATAGGCATCTTATAAGCAAACAAATTATCAAGGCAAGCAAAAACTAGCATATGCAAGGAAGAACAAAGAGATGATAGCAATCTCAACATGACGAGAGGTAATTTAGTAAGACAAAAATTTCGACGACCATATTTTCCTCCCTCATAATAATTACATGTAGGATCATAGGAAAATTCAACAAAATAGCTATCACGTAACATATTCTCAACACGATCCACATGCATGCAAAGTTGACACTCTTCCAAGATAGTGGGATTAACATTAACTAAAGTCATGACCTCTCCAAACCCACTTTTATCGAAAATATCATAAGATTCAACATACTCCAAATATGTGGGATCTAAAGTTGACACTCTTCCAAACCCACTTTCAATATTATTGCAAACACCATTATCAATCTCATATTCATCATGGGGCTTAAATAAATTTTCAAGATCAGAAGAATCACCCCAATTGCTACAAGTAGTAGATATAGCAAACTAGCATCCCCAAGCTTAGGGTTTTGCACATTATTAGCACAAATGACATCAAGAGAATTTATAGTAAAATCATTGCAATCATGCTTTTTATTCAAGGAGACATCGTGAATCTCTTCATAAATTTCTTCATCACAATTTTCAGATTCACGGATTTTAAGCAAAACCTCATAAATATAATCTAGTGCACAAAACTCACTAGCAATTGGTTCAACATAATTGGATCTCTTAAAGAGATTAGCAAGTGGATGAGGATCCATAAACTTTTAGCGAGCGAAGATGCAAGCAAAAAGAAGGTACAAGCAAACATAAGATCGAACGGAAGAAGGGCGAATAAAACGGCAAGGGTGAAGTGGGGAGAGGAAAACGAGAGGCAAATGGCAAATAATGTAATGCGAGAGATAGGGATTGCGATGGGTACTTGGTATGGTTGACTTGCTTGCATGAGCCTCCCCGGCAACGGCGCCAGAAATTCTTCTTGCTACCTCTTGAGCACTGCGTTGGATTTCCTCGAAGAGGAGAGGATGATGCAGTAGAGTAGCGTAAGTATTTCCCTCAGTTTTTGAGAACCAAGGTATCAATCCAGTAGGAGACCACGCACAAGTCCCTCGTACCTACACAAAACGATAGCAACTCGCAACCAACGCTTAGGGGTTGTCAATCCCTTCACGGTCACTTACGAGAGTGAGATCTGATAGAGATAATATTTTTGGTATTTTTGATAGATAGATGCAAAGTAAAAGTAAAGGCAAGGTAAAAACAAAGCAAGTAAATAAAGTGATATAGATTGATATGATGAGAATAGACCCGGGGGCCATAGGTTTCACTAGTGGCTTCTCTCAAGAGCATAAGTATTCTACGGTGGGTGAACAAATTACTGTTGAGCAATTGACAGAATTGAGCATAGTTATGAGTATATCTAGGCAATGATCATGTATATAGGCATCACGTCCAAAACAAGTAGATCGAAACGATTCTGCATCTACTACTATTACTCCACTCATCGACCGTTGTCCAGCATGCATCTAGAGTATTAAGTAAAAACAGAGTAACGCCGTAAGCAAGATGACATGATGTAGAGGGATAAATTCAAGCAATATGATAAAAACCCCATCTTGTTATCCTTGATGGCAACAATACAATACGTGCCTTGCAACTCTTTCTCTCACTGAGTAAGGACATTGCAAGATTGAACCCAAAGCTAAGCACTTCTCCCATTGCAAGAACTACCAACCTAGTTGGCCAAACCAAAAAGATAATTAGAAGAGACTTGCAAAGATAACTCAATCATACATAAAAGAATTCAGAGAAGAATCAAATATTTTCCATAGATAATACTGGATCATAAACCCACAATTCATCGGTCTCAACAAACACACTGCAAAAAAGAACATTACATCGAATAGATCTCCATGAGAGAGGGGGAGAACATTGTATTGAGATCCAAAAAGAGAGAAGAAGCCATCTAGCTACTAGCTATGGACCCGAAGGTCTGAAGTAAACTACTCACACTTCATCGGAGGGGCTATGGTGATGATGTAGAAGCCCTCCGTGGTGGATGCCCCCTCCGGCGGAGCTCCAGAACAGGCCCCAAGATGGGATCTTGTGGATACAGAAGGTTGCGGCGGTGGAATTAGGTTTTTGGCTCCTGTTCTGATCGTTCGGGGATACATAGGTGTATATAGGAGGAAGGAGTACGTCGGTGGAGCTCCGAGGGGCCCATGAGGTAGGGGGCGCGCCTAGGGGGGCGCGCCCTCCACCCTCATGACCTCCTCGGGCACTGCTTGGAGTAGGGTCCAAGTCTCCTGGGTCACGTTCGGTTGGAAAATCATGATCTCGAAGGTTTCATTCCGTTTGGACTCCGTTTGATATTATGTTTCTTCGAAATACTAGAAAAGGCAAAAAACAGCAATTCTGGGTTGGGCCTCCGGTTAATAGGTTAGTCCCAAAAGTAATATAAAAGTGGAAATAAAAGCCCAATATAGTCCAAAACAGTAGATAAAGTAGCATGGAGCAATCAAAAATTATAGATACGTTGGAGACGTATCAGGACACCGGTCTTATCAATGTGATCCAAGTAATGCTAGTCCGTCGGGTCCTACCGTGCCAGTGACAGCCTCTCCGCATGTGGGAGTTCAATCCAGAAGGACCATGAACCTTACAACATTTCTCCGGCACGACACTCAGAGGAATCTGGAAATTATTCTTCGGGGCACGAAAATAGTGGTCGGATACTATAGAGGACATTGGCCTTGACTGCAACCATCCGGATTCCTCGGTAAGCATTGAACTTCCAAACACAGCTTAATTAAATTTCTCATATGCCATATTGAGAAAACCTTATTTAGCTAGGGTTGGACAAAGAAGGCGGAGAGAATTAGGTGCTCGGCCCCTCTTCCCAAAGACTCAGCGGATTCGGTGTTAACAAGGATGCTGGCTCCGGCGCCATATTAGGTGCTGGCAGAGATTGGGATTCCCTCTTCCGAAGATGAAAGGGAAGGAGAAGCTGACATCCCCTCTCCCCACAGGAAGAAGAGGACCGCCTCCGAAGACTCAGAGATAAAGGCTTCTAAGCGGGTGAAGATATCCCTGTCAAGGGGGTTCTAGTTCGGGAGGCGATGTTGACATGCAATTAGCTGAATTGTAAGTGAACAAGGGTGTTTTAAACATGTCCCGTTCTTTCCTGGTTGTAGAGGTGACATTTAAAATATATGTTTGCAGTCGGGCATGCAGCCTTCCTCAACAGTCCTCCTCCTCGGGGGATCTTCTTTCGGAGATGATGGAGAGCGAGATGCCCCCACAGATCTCCCCGCCCGACAAGGCAGACGACGCCGAGGTGTCGTCCTGCAGGATCTCTCCCGATCAACCAGTGGTGCGAGGGATAGTGAAGACCAGGCTCGAAGGCGACACTTTGGCTGTCCGGGGTCTGGGGTGTGCGGCCCCTACAGGGACCAACAATAAAGGCCTTGGACTATCTAATTTCTGAGGGACGGCGCAACCTGCTCTGAATCCAGAGGCGTTGGATCAATTGTTGGACACATTGCAACATGCGTCAGTCTCAGAGGAACATCGTACCTTGATGGGTATGGTGATTGAGAGGGTTCTGTCCATGAAGAGCGGATTGAATGAAGCCCTTACGAGCCTGCTAAGAGGCTTCGAGGTACGTAATGTAATATTTTTAATTGTGCTATAAATGCAAAATGCGCGTGTGTATAGATAGTAGCCCTTGAGACTTTGGTTGGCGTCCAAAGGGAGGCAATCATAGGATCCAGAAATATATGCCCAGGAAATGATCTGACTAATTGAAACACAGGTTGTTGCATCCGTGACGACTGCCCAAGCTACAAAGATTGAACATCTGAAGCAGAAAGTTGATGTGGCGGATGATGACATCACGCTTATGAACAGGCGGCTCGACGAGGCGCAAGGTATGTCTTTAAGGCACTCAGTATATGCAAGTGCAAGAATATGAGCATGACGCTGAGAATTGCATACTGAAATATGCATAACTGCAGATAGTGCAGCCGCATTTGAGATCCTTTGGGCTGAACTTGCCCGGGCCAAGGAGCAATCCAGGATGAGCAGTGCGGCTGCCGAATTAAAGGCCGAACAGGCTGCTCAGTGCCAGTGCGAGGAGAGAATATCTATTATGGCGCTTGAGTTAAAAGATGATGCTAGCTGATGCCAATTTCTTGAGAAAGATAACAAAGCCAAAGCGGCTGATCTTGACAAGGCCTTACAAGAGGCGAGGGAAGCACGGTCCGAGTCTAGAGCAGCTTGGGAGGAGATCCGACAAGCTGGGGAGATCGCGGCTGGTAATCCCTTCTTATTACAAACTAAGTTCGGCGATCCGAAGTATGCCCCACTTAATCAAATGTGGATTTCTCTAGACGCATTTTTGGACTTGCCGAAGAGTGTCGCCGATGTGACTCAGTTTTCCCAGTGCAAGAAGGACATGCTACGGAAAAGCTATGCTGGTCGCAATTCAACATGCCAAAGCGTCCGCTATTGAATGAACATATGGCCCAGTGGGCCGAGCTCCACAAGATATCCGGATCTGCCATGAAGGACGTCATAGTCTGGTTGTGGCCGACTGAGCCAATTCCGAATAGTTATTTCGGTTTGGTGCTGCGACTTGTTGATGCGGTGCCGCGTATCGATGCTGTTAAGCAGTCAACGTGCATAGAAGGTGCACGGATGGCCCTTGCCCGCATTAAGACGTATTGGGCAAAGATGAAGGCCACCGATATTGCAGCGCAAAGTCCACCCGAGGGCAAGGACCATTACACGCTAGAGCATTACTTTGAGGCCGTCCTGGAGGGTGCCCGCTTGATAGAGGGTCAGTGCTCGAAAGATATTATGTTCGAGTGAAGTGTACCAAAATTGTAACAACAATATTATGATATATTCAAGGCTATGTTTTTATACTTTTGCTCGAAAAGTTTTGGTGCCTCCTGTGCGGCCGTTTATTTTTTTATATATATAATCTGAAAGTTTACCAGTCGTCGGCTTCAGCCCACTCGCATATAATGCGGGGGTGTTCGGAAAAGCACTTGATCACACTTGACCCAACATCTTGGTCCATTAAGGAGGTGTAAATGCAGCGAACCAGGCAATCGGACTATAGGGCTTTAACACTTTCACTTAGCCATAGGAGTTTGACGGTGGGTCTACGATATAGCCCCTGGTATGTACGCGGTTATCCAAATATGGTGTGTTTACATACGTGACCAAAAGAACGGTCCTTAGTTTAATACGGAGGGAATCATGAAGATTCCGATGAGTCATCGAGTGGTTGACCAGCTCTTGCCGCATCATGACAGTGAGTTTTCGACTTTCTCTACTGAGGTGCTCATCTGGACGAACCAGGACACAATCGTAGTAGTTCTCCCTTTACTACCTTAGCCGATAGAGCGAAATGTAAGGTAGCAAGCACAGGAGCCGGGCAACCCAACTATTGACCAAAGACATGATTCGGAGTTGATGCATATAAGGCCAAACTCGCGACGCCGAACACTCCCTATAGGTGTTCGGACTTTTCAAAGTATACCGGGCCGAATACAGCCCCTGGTAATGGACCCTGGTGTCAAGGAACGTGTGGCAATCTGACATGGGGGGAGAACACGGGTGGTGAGAGAATAAGACTCCAAACATAATATGGACCAAGCTGCTTCTATAATATCCCCTTCTAGTACGGCGAGCTGTGTACTTACAAATAGTGCCGATAAATTCCTAGGACATTGTACATGCCAGAAAAGTATAAAACAAAAAGAGATAAAAAGGTTTACACAGGGTCTTAATCTAAAAAGAAACCTTAGTGCGGGGCCCTGCTGCACGTGTGCGTTGTTTTCTCCTTTGTGATGTGTCCTTGAAGGGGGTAGTGTGATGGCCGTCTGTAAAAAAAGAAAAACCCTGGAAAAGAAAATCCAGTGTGGCCGTGAATAAAGTTGGTTCGTTTAATGAACCTTGAAAGATAATCGTAGAGTCCGAATAGGGTCGAGCCGAAATATGGACTATTTGTGTGCAGTGTGCCCCCAGCATTGCCCCAGGGATTTTAAGGGTGTACTTGTGCATACGAGGTACGTATGATATCGCCTTATGGGGCAGTCGATGGGGTGTAACTGCTAATCGAGCTCAGATTTGTCTGAGTTGCTGTGCTGAGGCGTACTCCGGATGCGTTTAGCTATGTCCGCTGTCCTAACAACCGATGATCTGTTTGGCTTGAATATGCCGTTTTGGACTTCGGCTGCTAAGACCGCTGTGTCTTTCTCCGTATGGAGAGAGCGCTCCATATTTCCACCAACCATAGTGACGCCACGTGGTCCGGGCATTTTGAGCTTTAAATAGGCATAATGCAGGACTGCATTAAAGCGGGCGAAGGCCGTTCTTCCGAGTAGTGCATGATATCCACTTCGAAACAGAGCTATGTCAAAGATTAGCTCTTCGCTTCGAAAGTTATCGGGAGAGCCGAATACGACTTCCAATGTTAAAGAGCCTGTGCAGCAGGCTTCTACACCCGGTATAACTCCTTTATAAGTCGTGTTGCTTGGCTTGATTCTTGACGCGTCTATTCCCATCTTGCGGACAGTGTCCTGATATATCAAATTTAGACCGGTGCCGCCGTCCATGAGGACTCGAGTGAGATGGTATCCATCGATTATTGGCTCGAGCACTAGGGCAGCCGAACCCCCATGACGGATACTAGTCGGATGATCCCTGCGATCAAAGGTGATCGAATAGGCCGCCCATGGGTTGAATTTGGGGGGAACAGGCTCAACGGCGTAGACGTCTCAGAGTGCGCGTTTGTGCTCCCTCTTTGGGATATGAGTGACATAGATCATGTTCACGGTTTTGATCTCCCATGGAAATTTCTTCTGTCCCCCCATGTTCGGCTGGGGAGATTCATCCTCGTCTTCGCTCTGAGTTCCCTTCCCCTTATGTTCGGCGGTGAGCTTGCCGGCCTACTTGAAGAGCCAACAACTGCGGTTGGTATGGTTTGCGGGTTTAGCGGGGGTGCCATGGATCTGGCAGTTCATGTCTAATATTTTGTCTAAGCTGGATGGACCATCTTTGTTGCCTTTAAATGGTTTCTTCCGCTGGCCGGGTCTGGAGCCACTGAATCCAGCATTTACTGTTGTATCATCTGGGCTTCCAGCATTGTTTCGACGTTTGTTTTTGTTATATCATGGCTTTCCATTGCCATCCCTGACTTCGGATGTGCCAGGCTCGCTGGTGCTGTTGCGGGCTAACCAGTTGTCCTTGCCCGCGCAAAAACAGGTCATGAGCGCAGTTAGGGCTGCCATTGTCCTTGGCTTTTCTTGGACAAGGTGTATAGCTAGCCATTCGTCCCGGACACTGTGCTTGAAAGCTGCTAAGGCTTCGGCATCCGGACAATCAACGATTTGGTTCTTCTTAGTGAGAAACCGATTCCAAAGCTTACGGGCTGATTCCCCGGGTTGTTGGATTATGTGACTTAGATCGTCGGCATCCGGGGGCTGGACATAGGTCCCTTGAAAATTGGCCCGAAAAACATCCTCAAGTTCTTCCCAACTTCTGATGGAATTTTCTTGCAGGCTTTTCAGCCAGTGCCGAGCTAGTCCTTTCAGCTTGAGGGGTAAGTATTTGATGGCGTGGAGATCATCTCCGCGAGCCATGTGGATGTGAAGAATAAAGTCTTCTATCCAGACCGCAGGATCCGTCGTTCCATCATATGCCTTGATGTTTACAGGTTTAAACCCTTCTGGAAATTCATGATCCAGCACCTCATCGGTGAAGCACAGGGGGTGTGCGGCACCCCTGTATTTGGCTGTGTCATGGCGTGGGTTTGACGGTTGTAATGTTCGGTATCGGCTCCGAACTGGTATATGACCGACATATTTGGCTTGATAGCCACAGTCTCGTGTGGGGGCACGGTCCCTGGATCTGTAGATGGATCTGGCCTTACCAGCCTTTTTGTCCAGGTCCTCACGTAGATCGTGTTTCTGGTCCTGAGCCGCAGCCTCCCATCCTTTACGGTGAGGGGGTGCGGGCTTGTGTACGGCATTGCTAGCCATTCTGTCTCGTCCACGAGGTGGTCGGTACGGCTTGTCGGCAGTATTGTTCTTCAGCAGTATAGGCGCAATAGCCTCGTCATCGAATTCAGGCAGCAGTTTACGCTTAGGGTAGCCCTTTGTTTGGTGATTACAGCCATATTTTTCCTTAGCGTCTAGCACTTCGTTCCATTTGTCATTGAGCGTATCATGTGCGGCTGTGAGCCGCTGCTTCCACTTCTTCAGGCTCCTTGTAGTGGCGATAAGCCTTTGATGGAGACGTTCTTGTTCTAAAGGTTCTTCTGGGATGACAAATTTGTCGTCGCCCAGGCTGGCCTCCTCTTCGGAGACAGGTTGACAATTGCTATCTTCGGTATCGCTGTGGTCAGACAACGGCCCCGGACTGTGTTCGCCATCCGCTCGCTCGTCCTGCTCCAACGCTGGATCTACGGGGTCCTTGGCTTGGTCCGGATTACCACCATCCTTAGTGACAATGTTGCTATTTTTTCTTTTTCCAGATCGAGGTCGGCGCTTCTGATGCCGATGCTTGGGAGGTTCATCGACAGGCTTATCCTTATCACTGTTGGCCTCCTTCTCTTTAAGTGTGTCCACCATGTATATATCGTATGAGGATGTAGCCGTCCACCATCCTATGAGCGGTTGGTTTTGTGCCTGCTCCTCTCCGGCATCGTCGTCCATACCATTGATGTCTTCAGAGTCGTAATCCAGCGTGTCGGTTAAGTCTTCGACAATGGCTATGAAGTGGGTGGTGGGTGGGAAGTGAGATTCTCCATTGTCAGCTTTCCATTCAAGACGGATATAGTTCGGCTATGAGTCTCGGGATAAGGAGAGGGTTTTTAATGAGTTTAGCACATCGCCAAAAGGTGAGTGCCGTCCGCGGAGCTGAACTCAACGATCGATGCCCGATCAGATTCGATGGGCGCGGATGTACGCGATTCGGAATCTATGACCGGAGACGAATCCGAGGTTATGATGACACAGGGCCCCCTCGAGGTTGGATCTGTGTGCGGCTTCTGTGGCGGTGTTAAGCTTCTCGTCCTCGGACGGCGCAATCTGCTCCAGATCTAGGGGCAGAGCGGGTACAGGCGTTATCCCCTGAGTGCAGCCTGATGACAGATTTAGGTCATGTTCATCAAGACTGCAGGAAGCGGCTGGCAAGGGCTTGAATCCGTCGAAGATCAAGTCTCCGCGGATATCGGCAATTTAATTCAAGCTTCCAAACCTGACCTGATGGCTAGGGGCGTAGCTGTCGATCTGCTTCAGATGGCCAAGCAAGTTGGCCCGCAGTGCGAAGCCGCCGAATACGAAGATTTGTCCATGGAGAAAAACTCCCCTTGGACTGCATTGTTGTAGATGATTGAAGGAGCCATCAAACCTTTTGGTGACGACGCAGCGGAACTCAATGAAAGCACCAATGTCGGTGTCAAAACCGGCGGATCTCGGGTAGGGGGTCCCGAACTGTGCGTCTGAGGTCGGATGGTAACAGTCGGCAGGGGACACGTTGTTTACCCAGGTTCAGGCCCTCTCTACGGAGGTAATACCCTACTTCCTGCTTGATTGATCTTGATGAATATGAGTATTACAAGAGTTGATCTACCACGAGATCGTAATGGCTAAAACCCTAGAAGCCTAGCCTATATGATTGTGATTGCCTCTACGGACTAAACCCTCCGATTTATATAGACACCGGAGGGGACTAGGGTTGTACAAATTTGGTTACAGAGAAAGGAATCTACATATCCGAATCGCCAAGCTTGCTTTCCACGCCAAGGAGAGTCCCATCCGGACACGGGAGGAAGTCTTCTATCTTGTATCTTCATAGTCCAACAGTCCGGCCCATGTTAATAGTCCGGCCATCCAAGGACCCCTTAATCCAGGACTCCCTCAGAGGTCACGGCAGCTAAGCACTTCGTCTCCGGCGTCAACTCGAGCTAGCGGTGTCACTAGGGTTTGAGTGAGATGGCAAGGTGGAAGAGGAGATAATGACCACGCGGGTGAGTATTTATAAGGAGGAGGGCGGCGCAGTGCAATCATGCAGGTGCCCCTGGTGGTTCACATCTGGTGGACACGTGGCGTGCATGCAACTTATCTAGAGTTGAGCCATGCTCCCACACACTCCTAGATTGTCAGGTGGTCGTTCCGGCTTCTCCGGTTTTCAGGCAAAAAGATAAGTCATTAAAAACAGTTTAGATGTGTGTCTCTGTATCTTCAGCTGACAAGGAAACAGTGAAGACATTCGACACGTGTCAATAGAATGCATATGAATAGACAGAGAGAATTTGAGGGAGTAGCACAGAAGGGGTCAGGGTCTGATCACATTCACTTAGGTCAGAAGAATAGAAACTTGAAGACATAGCTATAAGTGAATGATGTAGAGGACAGAACATAAATATATATAGCATTGAAGATAAATCAACATTGCAAAGATATAGATCTTGAAGACAATCCACATATGAAGATAATGCAATCATGACGCCAAATGAAAATCTTCAAGAAAGTGTGGTGGTGGCGTTACCCACTGTATAGGAAATATTAGACCCAGACACGATGCACAATTATCGTGGCGCTCTGAAGTCAAATTCCACATTAATGTATTCACACTCAGAGGGTAAGTCTTCATTGATTGAAGAAATACATTACTTTGTTTGTTGCACATCTAAGTCATCAACATGCATGAGCTTTAGGATGTGTGTCCACTCACTGGACATTTGAGGATTCTAAGATATTTAGCTCACACCACAGCTTGCAAAACCTTTTCTCATCCAAGGGCTTTGTGAAGATATATGTTGGTTGCTCTTCAGTGTTGGCGTGAATGATATCAATATCTTCCTTGATGACATGATCTCTGAGAAAGTGATGACGAATATCAATGTGCTTTGTTTTCGAGTGCTAAACTGGATTCTTGGCAATCCTGATGGCGCTTTCATTGTCGCAGAAGAGTGGCACATTCTTCAAGTTGATGCCATAGTCCTTGAGAGTTTGCTTCATCCAGAGAAGCTGAGCACAACATGATCCAGCAGCAATGTATTCAGATTCAATAGTGGAGAGAGATACACAATTTTGCTTCTTTGAAGACCAACAGACAAGAGATCGTCCAAGAAAGTGGCATGTGTCTGATGTAGACTTGCGATCAACTTTGTCACTAGCATATTCAGCATTTGAGTATCCAACTAGATCAAACGCTGAGCCCTTTGGATACCATAATCCTAGTGTTGGGGTGTGAGCCAAATATCGAAGAATTCGCTTCACTGCAAGGTGTTGCGATTCCTTTGGTGCCGCTTGGAATCGGGCACACATGCAAACGCTAAGCATAATATTAGGCCTAGATGCACATAAGTATAATAAAGAACCAATCATGGAGCGGTATACCTTTTGATCGAACTATTTACCATTGTCGTCAGGGCCTAAATGGCTTTTGGTTGGCATTAGCATCGTGTACCAAACTCATCACTATATCTCTTATCAGTGCAACCGAAGATAATGTCATCCACATATATTTGGCACATAAACAGTTCACCATCATATGTCTTCGTGAAGAGAGTGGGATCTAGAGAACTAGGTTTGAAGCCTTTGCTCTTCAGGAATTCTTTGAGTGTGTCATACCAAGCGCGGGGTGCTTGTTTGAGGCCATACAGTGCCTTGCTGAGCTTGTACATGACGCTTTGGATCTTCAAAGCTAGGCGGTTGAGCAACATACACTTCTTATTCGCATTGGCCATTGAGGAAGGCACTCTTCACATCCATTTGGTACAGAAGAATGTGCTCTACCTAAAGATTTGGATTAAGTGTGGAGGAATTATTAGGAACCCCAGTTAAAAGCTCCTCTCCTCACTCTGTGGGCACTACTGATGTGATGGGGAGGACCCTTGCAGTGGTTTCTAAGGTTAAGACCTGTGGCGTATCACACCCTTTTAAAATCTCTTAAGTATGATAGGTTTGATCTGGAACATTGTGGGGATTGGTTAACCTGGAAAAATACAGTGCCTTTGTGATATTATTTATGATACTAAACCTGACTTATTGGGTTCCAAGAGACAAAAAAAGAAATGGTTTCTAGGGTCTTCTTTGGTCTATAGACAGGAATGAGGCATTTGTTTGGCATTTCCTGCCTGCTGATAACACTTCTTGTGGCATCCTCCTTGGGATTAAGAAAGACACTTTTACAATAATTGGCTTTACTAACAAAAAATTGGTGTGGTTGCTACAATTAGGAATAACAAAGATTAGTTTGTTTGGCACCTTGTGGTGATCTATGGGACGGCGTATAATGAATATAAAACGGACTTCATTGCTGAGTTGCATGCCATTATGAAAGATTCTTCTTATCCTATTTTGCTATGGGGTGATTTCAATCTGTCCAGGTCAGCTGATGACAAAAGCACTGGGGCCATCAACCCCAGTTTGCTTTTCTTTTCAATGATTGGATTAATCGATGGGGATTGATGGAGATTCACATATCTAATAGGAAGTTCACCTGGTCTAACAACCAGGCAGTGCCTATATTTGCAGTGTTGCATAGGGTTTTTGCCTCTACTACGTGGGATACCTACTTCCCTCTCTCCACACTTGTAGCCCTCCCTAGAGTGGGGAGCGATCACACTCCTCTTGTGATCGATACTGGGGCTAGGAAATCTACCAAGCCTAAGATGTTTAGGTTTGAGAAGTGGTGGTTGTCCCAACCAGGATTCAGAACCCTGGTGGAATCTATGTGGCATACTGCCTCTGAAGCCAGGTCTGACGAGGACATGTATTAGGGGTAGGGTAACAGGCCTGACCTAAAGACCCTACCCATGGACACCATACACTTTGTACTGGGCCCCTGAGCCAGATCGCCGTCCAGACGTACCGCAGCTTCAAAGTCACTCGGACGGCAACAACCACTCGGAGCACAGCACTCCACTCGACGAGCTCATTCCACTCGGCAGTGTAACTCACTCGAATATGCGAAGACCAATAGTCAGCATGACGGTTTTGTAGTGGCCATGTATTATGGCATTGATACTCCACTTTAACATAGGAGGTGAGGGGGTGGCGCACCCTATATAAGCCAACCCCACCACTAGACTTTGGGGGTCTTTTCTTCCACCTTTCTCTCTTTTCACCATTAGTCTCAGGACTTAGCTCAGGCATGGGGATCCGTTCCTCTCTCTCACACACACATTGTAATCTCCGGATATATACTCAGATAAACAAAGCCTCTCCGGAGCACGAGACGTAGGGTTGTTATCTCCACCGTGAGAGGCCCGAACTCGCTAAAACCACCGTATCACCCATATGCATCTCGATAGATCATGCTCCATTATCCTACCCCTCTCTTACTGTCGGAGTCGTTCCCACGACAGTTGGCGCCCACCGTGGGGCATGGCGTCTATCGAGCCATGATGCAAATGGTTTTTCCTTCAAACTTCAACAGCGAATCAATTAACATCGCGAGAGAAATTGGCCGCTAGAGCTCTGGTCATCGCTCCATTCGTACAAATAAAAAGATCAGGGAGTCCCATTCCATTCTATTTTGTTCTTTACAATCGATCTTTAATCTAACAATGGTTGTTTTTCCTTCTGTATGTACATGCGCGAGCGCGGCCAATAGCTGCAGCGCGGCCGTGCCACCAAGCATCGTTCTGACGAGCGCCATGAAGGCCGAGCTCATGGCCAGTCCGCCGTCGCCCGTCTTCTTCATCGTCGACCACCGACGCCTCCGCCAAGTCAACCGCCGCCCGTCCGGCTTCGCTGACCTCTGGCGCATCCATCCGTGCTGGAACCATACCTCCAGCGATGTTCCCGGATCCCGCCTCCGGCCTGATGCCGATGTGGTCTCGATGATGGAGGCGCACCTACCGCCGGCGTCGCAGGCGCGCTGCACTCCTCCCTCATCAGCTTCTCCAGCGTGGTCGCTGCGGCGTGCGCGCGGGTCCGGCGCGGCGCGGCAGTAAGAAGCCCGTCGCTCCTCCGGGCGCGGCGATTCTTCCCTCCGTCGCCCGCTGCTGGCCATGGTTTTCTTTTTCCCTTCAGCCATGCAAGGTGAGTGGGCTGCCTCCTCCTTGATTACGTGCATGCATATAAATGCGCCAGTACAGGAAACGGAAGGACGTCTTCAACACCGGATTAATTAGCTGCGCCATGCAAGCTAACGGGAGGACGTCTTCAACACCGGATTAATTAGCTGCACCATGCAAGCTTTGCAATTAATCTGGCTTTGGTCCATGTTTTGGAAAGCCACAGGCACCAGGCTCCAGCGCACACACACCCTGTGTTGCTTACAAGCCAGCCCAGACGCTCCGCTACTCTGAGCCGGTACTCTTGTACAGTCGGACAGCCATAAGTCTACACTCGAACAGGTATGGCTCTGTTTACTCGGACAGGTACGCCTCTGACTTACTCGGGCGGATTCGTTCATTCGGATAGATGCTACACTCGGCATGCCTCGTTTACTTGGAGACACGTCCAGGTTCATCCAGATACATTTTTCATGAAATCTGCATTCAGGCGACTAACGTGCAAGCACTTGATCATTCGTGTGTTCTCACTCGGTCGGACGCCTCCTTGACGACATGCTCAACTCGACCGTCCCATGCCGTGCCACTCGGTTGGACACGTCCTCGACACTCGGCCACCCACGCGTCGTCACTCCGTGGGACGCATCTACTTCGCACGAACGCTCCATGCGTCATCACTCTGTGGGACGCGTCTACATCACTCAGACACCCCGCGCATCGTCATTCCGCGGCACGCATCTACATCGTTCGGACGCTTCGCGCGTCGACACTCCACGGGATGCATCTACATCACTCAGACACCCCGCGCATCGTCACTCCGTGGCACACGTCTACATCGTTCGGACGCTTCGCGCGTCGACACTCCGCGGGACGTGTCTACATCACCCGGACGCCCCGCGCGCATCGTCACTCCGCGGCACACGCCTACTTCACCCGGACGCCCGGCGCGTCGTCATTCCACGAGACGCGTCTACTTTACTCTGACGCCCCGAGCATCGCCACTTCGCGGGACATGTCTACATCACTCTGACGCGCCACGCGTCACAACTCCACGGGACATGTTTACACCACTCGGCCGCCCCGCGCGTCGCCATTGGTCGGTCACCTCATAACCACTCGGTCGCCCCGCGCGCGTCGTTATCGGTTGGTCACCTCATAACCACTCGGCCGCCCCGCGCGGCGCCACTCGGTTGGTCACCTCATAACCACTCAGCCGCCCCGTGCGTCGCCACTCGGTTGGTCACCTCATAACCAGTCGGCCGCCCCGTGCGTCGCCACTAGGTTGGTCACCTCATAAACACTCGGCCGCTCCGTACGTCGCCACTTGGTTGGTCACCTCATAACCACTCGGCCGCCCCGCGCGGCGCCACTCGGTTGGTCACCTCATAACCACTCGGCCGCTCCGTGCGTCGCCACTCGGTTGGTCACCTCATAACCAGTCGGCCACCCCGTGCGTCGCCACTAGGTTGGTCACGTCATAACCACTCGGCCGCTCCGTGCGTCGCCACTCGGTTGGTCACCTCATAACCACTCGGCCGCCCCGCGCGGCTCCACTCGGTTGGTCACCTCATAACCACTCGGCCGCCCCGTGCGTCGCCACTCGGTTGGTCACCTCATAACCCGTCGGCCGCCCCGTGCGTCACCACTCGGTTGGTCACCTAATAACCACTCGGCCGCCTCGCAAGTCGCCATCGGTTGGTCACCTGATCACCACTCGGCCGCCCCGCACGTCGCCGTCGCCAAAATCCCCCAGTGGGTGACTTAGCTGTGAATCTGTTTCGACTAAGTTCAAGAAATCCTACCGAGTGGAGAGCAAACCTCCCACTTGGGGGCTTAGCTGCAGTCCAGTACTCGCCTTAAGTTTGAAAAAATCCTACCGAGTGGAGAGCAAACCTCCCACTCGGGGGCTTAGCTGCAGTCCAGTACTCGCCTAAGTTTGAAAAAAAAATCCTACCGAGTGGAGAGCAAACCTCCCACTCGGAGGCTTAGCTGCAGTCCAGTACTCGCCTAAGTTTGAAAAAATCCTACCGAGTGGAGAGCAAATCTCCCACTCGGGGGCTTAGCTGCAGTCCAGTACTCGCCTAAGTGTTTGAAATCCTACCGAGTGGAGAGCAAGCCTCCCACTCGGAGGCTTAGCTGCAGTCCAAGGACTCGCCTAAGTAGCGAAAATCCGACTGAGACAAGAGCAAACCTCTAATTCAAGGAGCTGCATCACAAGTATAATGTGCGCTCCATCCCTATCCGCAAGGACACCGAGACGAAGGTCGACTGTCATCATCGCCTCGTCACCACTCGGCCGCCCCGCGCGTCACCGCTCGGTTGGTCGCCTCATCACCACTCGGCCACTCGTGCGCCTTCAGACAGCTAAGTCATTTTACATTATGTTATTTCCGTCTTCCCAAGTATCCCGTAATTCTCACATCACGTTCACTCGGAGGCCACGCCACCGAGTGTACCTCTACTCTCGGTTGCTTATTTTCACATACTTGCTTAGTACTGGTTATGTGACTCCCGAGTCCAACTTCCATTTTTTCGCATACATCATTCATGAACACCATGTGTCGTTCTTCATTCCGAGTTTGCATTGGTCCTCCGAGGCTGCAACTTAGTCTAAACACTACACTTCCGTTTTATTTCAGCCAGTATTCCAACGAGTTCAGTAGGATCTCTCGCTTCGACAAGTCCGAACGAATCCTTCGCTCTTTTAGACTCTTGCTGGTTAACCAACAAGCCCCTTGCACTCCCAGCGGGTGTCTATGGGTGTTATTCACACAAATCATTTCAGCACACATCAAATTTCCTCAAGAAATTATTTTGTTGACTTGTGCCATTTTTTACACAAGTTACGCGATCACTCGACGGCCCTACGCACCAACTTCATCGCTGCTCGGACTCGGTCACCATACTGGTCCTAGCGCACCACAACACTGACCTTGTCGCTCTGTTGCCTTCAAACACATCCGGCCAACCCCTTTGTGTAATCCTCTTCATCGATAATATAGACCTCGTCAGGCATGAGACAAATAAGTCCCTTTTATAATTAAACTTCACACGTCACTCTTTTTGCGAGTTTGCCTCTTTTGAGCACTCGGAAATTTCTCCTCATCCTTACCCGAGTCCGACTCGATGGATTGCAAATTGTCCATTCAACACTATATTTCCCGTATTCCGACATGTCCGTTGTTGAAGCCTGTAGTACGCTCGGGAGCTACGCCGCACTCGGGGGCTGCAACTCATTTGGAATGACACTCTCCTGAGTGGTCGAGTGCTTCATCACTAGTTAGATCATTCACTTCAACAAGTGCATTCGACCCACCACTTTGACAAGTTTTATAATCACCCAAACGCTTTGCGCGCCATCTTCATTCCTACTCAGACTCAGTTGTCACGCCGGTCTTGTTGCGTCGCAACCACACTACATCAACCTCGTCGCTACATTAACTTCGAAAGCATCTGGCTAAATCCTTCGAAGACAATTTCATCCACTTGGCTGGACACATAGTCCTTCACTCGGCCACCTCACGTATCTTCACTCGGCCGTCCCGCACGTCGCCACTCGGTTGCGCACGTCTTCACCGCTTGGTCGCTCCGCGCGTCGCCTCTCGGTTGTGCATGCCTTCACCACACAGCCGCCCCGCTCGTCACCCGTTGGCTGGACACGTAATCCTTCACTCGGCCACCTCACGTATCTTCACTCGCCATCCCGCACGTCGCCACATGGTTGCGCACGCCTTCACTGCTTGGTCGCTCCGCGCGTCGCCTCTCGGTTGTGCATGCCTTCACCACACAGCCGCCCCGCGCGTCACCCATTGGCTGGACACGTAATCCTTCACTCGGCCACCTCGTGTATCTTCACTCGGCCGTCCCGCACATTGCCACTCGGTTGTGCACGTCTTCACCACTTGGCCGCTCCGCGCGTCGTCTCTCGGTTGTACATGCCTTCGCCACTCGGCCGCCCCGCGTGTTGCCACTCGGTTGTGCATGTCTTCACCACTCGACCGCCCCGCGCGTCGTCACTCGGTTGTACACATCATCGCCCCTTAACCACCTCGCGCGTCACCGTCAGTTGGATATGTCGTTACCTCTACACCCCCAACACGGGAACGGCTAAGTTACTCATATGATCAAACCTCATATCACATTCTGTAGCAAGCTTGCCTCTTTCGAGCATCACTCGGGGGCTACGCGCAGCCATCGGCCATGCCGCCCTCGGGGGTTACGCCTATTCAATCAACCCATTGATCACATTAGGAATATCTTTCTGACCATACTTGCCCGGTCTGCCGAAAATCTATAAGGGTAGTACTGTCCACTCGGACGATCGCCCAAATCATTACCTAAAGTCATCTTCAAGACTGCAAAAGGGTGAAAACAACGCTCCTCTACGGATAACTTGGCCCTATCCTAGGTTCCAAGGCGTCAGTTTCACAAACTTGGACTCAGAGATGGCACGTGCTGGTGTTCCCCCGGGATAATGAGTGGCCTCTCCCCGGAGAGTCAGCCTACACACTAGCCTCGTCACTCGGGTTTCATGGCGCGTCCATGTCAGACCACTAGCCTATCTCCTCCGGGAGACATACAAGTGCCACTAAGTCTTTCCTTGCAGTCAACATACCTCGATCAGTCGGGAAGCACGTCCACTCGGACAAATACCCCTTTCATGCAAAAGGGTGAAAATGAAGCTCCTCTGCGGATACAATGTACTCTTACAAATACCCCTTTCATGCAAAATCTAACGGTAGAAGTACTAATGGAAAGATTACTCCCTGGAGTGTCCAGCTTTTTCTATAGTCGGGAGTTTCCAAGCCGAATTCATTCACCATGCCGAGAGCACGAAGATTCACTTGCTTGACCGAGTTCCAGGCTGAATTTATTCCGTGTCAAGTGCACGAAGATCATTCCGACCGACTCAGCTCCAGGTTGAGCTTATTTACCATGTCAAGCACCTGAAGATGCATCCGATTGACTCAATTTCAGACTAAAAGATATTTACCGTGTCGACTACGTGGAGGTTTACCAGGAGACTTAAACCCTCTGCCCGACTCATCTAGTTCGACAGAGGCTCAGGGACTACATCCAGCGGGTGCACTCAGCGTGCCCCCACTGGAAGAGAACTCAGAAAGAAACATTTTGCTCAATGCAAAACCAGCTCCAGAATTACTCGACCTCCGAGTCAGAGAAGAACAAGTTCGATCAGTACCATCTAAGAAGAGTTTTAGTTCTCTCAGACCCCCGCCGACTGCTCGCAGCCGACGGTGGTCTCGGGGACTACACCCAGTGGGTGCACTCAGCGTGCCCCCACTGGAGTAATCTCCACTCGGTACGGCCTGACCAGTCCGAGTGATGAACACAACAACAAAAAATACAGGCTCTAAGACTCCCGCCGACTGCCCGCAGTCGACGGCAGTCTCGGGGACTACACCCAGTGGGTGCACTCAGCGTGCCCCCACTGGAATGGTATCCACTCGGAACGGTCCGCCCGGTCCGAGTGACGGCCAAACAAAAAAAAAGACACGTTCCAGGCGTGAAGAAATTCCAAGTAATCAGTTACTCGATGCAGGACCAGCTCCAAATCACTCCCAAAAAAATTGCTATAAGATGAGTTCAACGCTCCTCCGTGGACCCGATTGAGCTCATTTCACTCGGACACCGTGCGTTCTGGAATCCGTCAAGGCAACACGCGGAGATAAGACCACCGGGTGACCAGAGGAAGTTCATAAGTGCCTCCGTAGCACTCGACTCATCTGGGAATTCACCTCAACTCGACCCGCTCAACCTCAACCGATTCAGGGGCTAATGACGAGGACATGTATTAGGGGTAGGGTAACAGGCCTGACCTAAAGACCCTACCCATGGACACCATACACTTTGTACTGGGCCCCTGGGCCAGATCGCCGTCCAGACGTACCGCAGCTTCAAAGTCACTCGGACGGCAACAACCACTTGGAGCACAGCACTCCACTCGACGAGCTCATTCCACTCGGTAGTGTAACTCACTCGGATATGCGAAGACCAATGGTCAGCATGACGGTTTTGTAGTGGCCATGTATTATGGCATTGATACTCCACTTTGTAACATAGGAGATGAGGGGGTGGCGCACTCTATATAAGCCACCCCCCACCACTAGACTTTGGGGGTCTTTTCTTCCACCTTTCTCTCTTTTCACCATTAGTCTCAGGACTTAGCTCAGGCATGGGGATCCGTTCCTCTCTCTCACACACACACATTGTAATCTCCGGATATATACTCAGATAAACAAAGCCTCTCCGGAGCACGAGACGTAGGGTTGTTATCTCCACCGTGAGAGGCCCGAACTCGCTAAAACCACCGTATCACCCATATGCATCTCGATAGATCATGCTCCGTTATCCTACCCCTCTCTTACTGTCGGAGTCGTTCCCACGACAAGGTCTTCTGTTGATAACTAGCAATTCAAGACCAGATTACTTAGGAAAAAATTAAAGGGTGGAGCATCAATGTGGAGGTTGGTTTAAAAAACAAGAAGAAAGCTCTCCTTATGGAGATTGACAAACTGGACATTGCCTCTGAAAGTGAATGACTCTCTGTGGAAGACACTGACAAGTTGAGATCTCTTCGAGAAGAACTAGATAGTATCTGGAAGATGGAGGAGACTGCTTTATGGCAGAGGTCTAGGGAGAGGAAAATTCTAGAGGATCGCATAATGCTTACTTTCAATCTCTGGCTAACCATGGACATATGAAAAATCATCTCACTTTCATGATGAGTGATGATGGCCCTGTCCACTCTACCATTGACATTCTTAAGGTAGACACCAACTTCTATAAAAAGTTGTTTTCTTATGAAGACAAGCCTGATATTCATTCGGACAATGACTTTTGGGACCCCCTCTGAGCTTGTCACTACAGAGTAGAATGTTGCTCTGGAAAACCCCTTTTCTAAGGATGAAATTAAGAGTGCCATCATGAGTTCCTATGCAAATGGGGCTCCTGACCCTGATGGGCTCTCTTTTTTGTTTTACCAGAATTTTTGGGAGATTATTAAGGAAGATTTTATGTGGATGGTGAAGGATTTTGAGGATGGGGTCTTGGACATCTACAGACTTAACTATGCTATTATTACATTAATACCTAAAGAGTGTGGTGCAGATGAGATGAGGAAATTTAGGCCAATTAGCCTTAGTAACTCTGTGGTTAAGATCTTTACTAAAGCTCTGACTATCAGGGCATCCCCTCTTTGTGATAGACTAATTTCCCCTAACCAAACTGCTTTCATTAAAGGGAGGTTTACCTTAGAGAGTGTGGTGATGGCTCATGAGGTACATAGGACTAGGACTAGTGGGCTCATTTTGAAACTAGACTATGAGAAAGCCTATGATAGAGTGAGCTGGGACTTCCTTGTGGAAATGCTCACGTCTAGAGGCTTTGGTAAAAAGTGGACTAGCTGGATCTGTAGTACTTTATTCCATAGCTCCTATGTTAGGACTAATGACACTAATGGGTCTCATCTTGTTTGTGGCAAAGGGCTTAAACAAGGTGACCCATCTTCCCCTCTCCTTTTCAACCTTGTGGCTGATGTGTTTACAAAAATGCTATCAACAGCTGTGAATAATGGTTTAATATCTAGTCTGCTTCCACATGTAATTCCAGGGGGTGTGGTGAGTCTTCAGTATGGTGATGACACTATACTCTTTCTGGATAAATTTGTGGATCAGGCTAGAAATTTGAAGTGGATTCATTCCTGCTTTGAAAAGTTGTTTGGGCTTAAGATTAATTTTCATAAGACTGATTTACACACCATCCATGTGGATGAGGAAACTACCAATTGTTTTGCACAGATTTTTTGCTGCGAACTGGGTTAAATATCTGGGAGTACCCTTGCATTTTAAGAATTTGAGAAGAGAAGACCTGCAACCTATCATTGATAGGATTATTAAAAGCATCTCTAGTTGGTTGGGGAGGAATCTGTCGTATAGGGGTAAACTGATCTTAATAAGAATGATGAAATTCCCTAAGTGGGCTACTAATGCAATTGTCTCTCAAATGTCTCACTTTTTCTGGGGGAATTATGGGGATAAACATAAATACCACTTGGCTAATTGGGGTCTCATTTCTATGAGAAAGGAATTTGGTGGCATGGGAGTGCCTGATCTAAGAGAGTTCAATATGGCCCTACTGGCTACTTGGAGTAAAAGATTTTTTGATACTAGAGACAATGATTGGAAAAATATACTCTTTTGTAAGTATGGCACTGATAAACCTAACATTTTATATAGCAAATCAGAGTTGGGATCTCCCTTCTGGAAAAGTGTTTGTTGGGCTTTAGGGGTGCCAAACCCTTCTACATATGGAGGGTTGGGAATGGGAGGAACATATCGTTCTGGAATGACCAGCGGGTGGGGGAATGTTCCTTGCAAACCAGGTTCTGGGAGCTCTATAGCATTTGCCAACAGCAAGATTGTACTATTGAGCAAGTGTGTGGATGGGGTGGATCTAAAACTAACCTTCAGAAGATGTGAAAATGGTTGGAGCTTTTAGATCTAGTCAGCAACACTCCGATGTTGATGGAGAGCGATTTACCTGTTTGGGACCTTGAGAAGTCTGGTATCTATTCTGTGAGATCGTTCTACAAGATGATTAATTTTGGTAGTGTGTATAATGATGTTAGGGGTTGTCTTTGGAAAAATAAAACACCACCAAATATTCATGTATTTTTGTGGCTCTTTGCCTACAACAAATGCCTAACCAGGAATAGTGCCTGACATGTCTTGTGTTTTTTGCTCAGAATAAGAATTTGTGGAGCATCTATTTTTCGATTGTGTGGTTGCTAGACAGATGTGGGGTTTCCTTTCGGGGATCCTACACATTCCAGCTCCTTGTGATTTTGAGTCTCTTACTTTCTTCTGGAAGCATGTGAAGAAATATGAGGTTGTTAATTAGGTTACTTCTGCTACCTTGTGGGGCTTATGGCGGCTTCAAAATGACTTTGTCTTTCAGGTGCGAAAATGGCGAAGTATGAGATGCGTGGTGGGTTCAGTGGGTGCTCTGGTGCAGCAGTGGAAGGTACTCTGCTCAGATGCCCAAGATACGTTGCTACTCGACTACCTAAGACTGCTCGATCATCGGCGAGGAGAATTGCTTAGGATTGCATAGAGATGAGCCTCGTCTAGCTACCCTTGTGGAGCTGCAATGCATGGAAGACTTCTTATTTCGTTGTAGCTTTGAACTGGGTAGTCTTTTGCTGCCTTTGGCAGTCGTAATAAGTTTAGCTGTTGTAGTTAGTTTTAAACTGCAAGCATATGCTCTGAATCGTCTTTGGTCTGAACTGATGTGGCATTGGCTTTTTAATAAAAAGTTGGGGCGGGGGTAACTCCTACTCCCTCTCCTCGGCATGGGCAATTTTTTTCTTTTTGTGTTTTATAGGGGTCGGGTAGCATAAATAGGCAGGCACGCAGGCAGGCGCGAACTCCATCAGGTTGGTCTCATCCTCGACCCAGCCACGCTTCGGACAAGGACATACCTTATACTAGAAAAGAAGAAAGTCGGCTAAGTGAAGACGCAAACAATATTTCACGTCTTGCTTGTCCATACAGGATGACGCTATTGGGCTGGTCCAATACTGTAGGGCATGCGTTTTTCTGTGGTTTTTATATCGGTTTTCATCTTTTTTTTCTCCGGATTTCTTTGGTTTTCTATTTTTCATCTATCTTTTTATTTATATATGCTTAACATTTTCAAATACATGATTAACATTTATTCAAATAGGTGTTTTGAACATTTTCTAAATAAGTGCTAAATATTCTTCAAATACACATTGGGATGTTTTTTTAACTATGCGAACACTATTTTACATTGTATAAATATATTTTTAAATGTCACAAACATAGTGGTTTTGAAATGTGTGAGCATTTTAAAAGAATTAATACATTTTTTTAAAGTTATGGAATAATGTTTTTAATTTCCGAACATTTTTTTAATGTGTGAACATTTTCGGAATGTCACATCTTTTTATTGAATGGTACAAACATTTTCTATAAGTTTTTTGGAACACATTTTCTATAAGTCGAGTGGGCGTCTTTTTCTCACTGCAGCAACTTTGTTTTATATACGATGAACACTTCTGAAAAAGTTATTAAATTGTTTCTTTAAATATACATATTTAAACAAATGTAAGAAATATCATGTGTGACATCAGTGTGATGAAACCACATGGTACTGGGCCGGCCCACTACTGGCTCCATGCAGACGAGGTCGACTTCCGTCTTACTAAAGACGAGACATAGACTTGCCTAAGAAAAAGAAAGGGTTGACTAGGCGCACATTTTTTGGGTTACAACCAAGCACAACTCACCTCAAATATGTGTCCACTGTACTGGCCAATTTTGAGACCGTTTGTATAAAACGGTTAGAGCTAGCTGTAGCAGACTTCGCTTACCTTCGACAAGCCCATAAATTGTGCCCGCTTGTGCGATTCCGCGCTTATCCATTCACGCAATCTCATCGTTCATTCATCATACGTCACCTGTCTCGCGTTCCTGAACCTTTTCCAATTTTACCAAACGCCCAACCTGTGGGACCATCCTTCCAAACCACAAACATAGACTCAGCTCCCTCCCCGCTCTCGCTTCTCTTGTGCCCCGTCACTCTCACATACGACAATGCCCGTCCTCCCCTCCCATACCGTGCTACCAAACACAGAACCGGGCACCATATGATGTAGTACACGTCGGCGACTGCGCCAAGTCAGAATACGACCTATATGTTGGGTTGGCGCTGGGCGTGTTGTGCCACATTTCTGAGGTCAAGTACTATCTCCAGGATGGCTATGACCTGCACTATGACGTAGCCGAGGAACATATCCAACAGATGTGAGATCTCATGGGTACAGCAACCAGCACCACCCATTACTTTGCCTCTGTCTCCCTAGGTACTTTCTCGAATTATTGATGGGTCTTGGGTCCATAAATGAAAAAAATCATGAAAAAACTCAAAGGCCGATGTGGGCGTGTTATGACATGGTTGGAAGTTTTTAGTACCACGCTCGGAGCGTAGGATAGTTGAGACCTTCTTATAAGGAATTCTCTTCGACATGTTGTTGGAACTTCAGAAGAGGAGTGGTCCCACGCTTCCTCCGCCTACCTCACCACACCTTGCCTCACGCCCGTGATCACAAGTGGGGCCTAGAGTATTTTGGTCACTTCACCCCGGTCAACGGACTTTGACTGGACAGGAATGATACCAAATGACATTTTTAGCACATGCTTAACGGGAGGATGGTATTTATGAGTAGTTGAAACTTAGATTAAAATTAGTAGTATGAAACACTAATGGCAAAACTGATAAAACCCTAATTTCCTATATATGCATAGCTTTTTGTATACATATTGAACATTTTTAAATATAAGATTGTTATTTCCAAAACAATTATGAATACATGTTAAATATTTTTCAAACAAATATTAACATTTTTAATTGGCATGAAACATTTTTTAATATTATATAGACAATTTGTTCTCCAAAATGTCACAAACATATTTTATAAAGTCGCTAATATTTTTTCCAATTCCCGTACATTTTTGTGAATAACATGAATATTTATGTTGAATTACATGACTATTTTCACATTATACAAACAATGTCAAGAACATTTTTCTGAAATGCGCTAATATTCATTTCAAATGTCATGTATAACCCCGGATATTTTTCTACATTGCATTTTTTTAAAACTCCCACGAGCGTTTCTTTGAAACACGTGGACATTTTTAAATGGCACGAACATTTGTTTTGAATGCTATCAATATTTTATAAATTTGTGCAAACATTTTTTCTAGCAGTGCATCAACATTATTTTGAATATGCGATGAACATATTTTAAATTGAAACCTAGTATATTTTTTAATTTAATAAATATAAATAAAATTATTAAAATAAAACAAAAAGAAAGAAGAAGAAGGAAAAAGAAAAAAATGTGTAGAACTGTACGTTGGCCAGGCCAATTACAAAGCACCAGAGGCTAGCACCGGCTATCGTAACTCGTAACAAGTCTTGATAACATTTTTTTTCAAACATGTGTTTTTATGTCTACTATTTTCATACACATTATAGATTTTTTTTAGATCTATAAGACATTGCTATAAACATTTAATATATTTCAAATACATAATTAACTTTTTTTGAAATATGTTTTTTGAACATTTTCCTGAAAAGGTGTTAACCTTTTTTTTTGCGATACGAAACTTGTGTGAATGTTTTCTACATTGTATAAATACTATGATTTTAGTAATTTTAAACTGTAAACAAAATGACAAAAGGAGGGGGAAAATACGGGTGATGTCAGCATGAAGAATCCACATGGCTACTAGGCTAGCGCAGTACGTGAGTACCGACTCCCTATAAGAGCTCGGCTTCCGTCTTTCTAAGGGCGCGACATAGACTTGCCCGAGAAAAGAAAGGGTTGTACTCAATAGGCACGCATTTATTGAGTCAAAACCAAGCCCAGCACTATGTAATCGGCACACATTTATTTGTTGTGTTCTGATTGATTATACTAAATTATCGGACAGGTAGTGATATATTTTACATCTTTTCTATGTTTAACATAATACATGCAATTCTCCTACATGGTTCAAAAAAAAAAACTTAGAGCAAGTTGTACCAGGGAATTGCTCGCCTTCATCTGGCCCACAAAAAGCGTTTGCTTGCCTCCCGTGACTCGACGCTCGTCCATTCACGCGATCTCATTATTCATTAGTCATAAGCCATACATTTCGTGTTCGCAAGCCTTTTTCGATTTAACTGGAAGCCCGACCTATGCGCTCTCCCTTCAATTGCGCCACGCTCCTCTCCCGTATGACATCACCCGCCCTCCTCTCCCTTACCGCGCTTCCGCGGCACATGGTCGAGCACCGGGCGGGGGCAAGTCACACTGCGACTCTACGACGGGTACTATCTCCAAGATGGCTACGTCGTGCACTATGGCAGAGCCCAGGAACACATACAACACACCTGAACTCTCAATGGCGCTGCAACATTTTTTTTTTGTAATACCCTACACATTTTTTAAATACATGACAACCATTTTTTTCAAATACATGTTTATGAGAAATATCTCTAATATGGGTTAAATAATTTTCAAGTACACACTGAAATTCTTTTTAATAGAGATGGCAAACATTGTTTTAAAACTATACAAACATTTTATTTACATTGTATAACCAATTTTTCCAAAATGTCACTACCATATTATTGAAACGCGTCAAATGTTTTTTTAAAATGGCATGTGTATTTTTAATGTCATCAACAATTAACTTGAATGACATGTTTGTATTTACATTGTACAAACATTGTTTAAATGTCATGAGCAATTTTTAAAAAAATGAGAGATCACTTTTAAAAATGTCACGTATGCTTTTTTGAATGACGTCACTTTTTTTCTGACTGACAAAAATATATTTTTACATCGTATAAATATTTTAAATATGTCATGAACATATTTCTGAAATACATGATCATTTTTTAAATGTCACAAACATTTTTCTTGAATGCTAACAACATTTACGATAAATTGCGCGAACATTTTTAACACTGCATTAACATCTATTGAACATGCGATGAACGTATTTTAATTAAATTAAAATTTCTTCCATTTTAGAAATCTAAAAAAGCGATAATAAAACATTAAGAGAAGAATGAAGAAAAATAAAAAAATGCGCAAAAACTGTAGTTGCCTCAATAGAATAGTTGGTTTACAAATGCTTAGTGCTTGCTCCAACGTCGCCACTTAACCATATTTAACCAATTAAGTATTGTTAGTCCTGATATCCTTCGTAATGTTATTGCAAAGTCTCAATGACCCACACATACCCCACAAGACCAGATGTAGGTACAAGTAGAGCGATTCTCTAACGCGAGAGGAATGTGTTGTTCTATTTGGAATTTTTTCTTCTTCTTCCACGACGATCATAGGATGGGTTCCTAGTTGGCAGCCTGGAATTAGCATGGTGGACGTTGCTTTCTTTGTTTGGGGCCACTTTAGGCCAATTTACTTCTAATCCGCACTCGGATCCTGTCTTATTGTATGATGAGTGTTATGTATTGGTTGATTGTGACAGTTATATTGTTAGCTTTCTTTGTTGTGTCGAGTGTAAGCCAACTGAAACGCTTGTATTCTCATCTCTTTAGTTGATGTTGTATTTGTTGTGAAGTCCACCTGGTTACTGACATCTTCAATATGTGCTTCTATCATTAGCGAGGATTATAAAGTCTTCATTCGGGTTAGGACCGCATGTTGGACGTTACACCTTGTGAGCGCTAAAAGTTGGCGCTGCTTTCCTCCCTCAATCGTGTATGTTTTACTCCTCATGCAGGAAAACATTAATTGCTATACCCAAATGGAAGCAGTGATTCAATGCCTAGGTGAAGATGCACCTAGATGTGAACTATAAAATCGTTTAAATAGTAAAAATATAATCAAAAAATGGATTTTTTTTTTGCCTCTAAGATACTTGAATGCGTGATGCGCGTGCAAAAGTTTGTGATGTTTGGACATTCGTGGCGTTCTTAGGAAAAAAGACAAGATTTGGTTGTGAAAGAAACTTTGAAAAGTAAACTATTTGGGTTCGGTTTAGCCCTTTTTGCTTAGATCTTCTCAAATGTCCAAACATAATGAAAATTTGCACACTCTTAGTGCACTCGATCATCTTGGATGCCAAAAAAATCCAAAACTTTTTCGATTTTTACTATTTTGTTTGAATCTATTATTCGTCGCGTGTAGATGTGCCCGGGCTCAAACTTGAATTATCATATCCAAACCCATAACTCATCTATAGTAAGCCCATTATATGACGGGAAATGCCTTTGGTTCTCGGTTGTATATACACCCTATATGGAAAAAATGAAGAAGTAAAAAATTCCATAAATAAATTTGGAATAAAGTTGACTTTCTTTTGCACTAGGATATAAAATCTCACGAAGAAAAAATCCTTTGACTTTTGGCCAAAAAGTATAAATTGTATTGCTATATACAAGTACTTTTCACACCTATTTGGCCTTAAATATTTTTTGAGGTAGTCAACGGTGTTTTTTTCCTTCACGGATTGTTTTACGAATACAATGGAAGATCAAATTCATTTCCTGAGCAACTAATAGTAGAGTCAGTTGCTACAGACCACGTCATTAATACTTCGCCCACCTCATTCTCTCAAAAGGCGAGTTAGAGCATGTGCTTCTTCTGTCTATAAATCTAGATCCTACTTCCCCTCTCTCCTTCAACTCAACACATATCGTATGTGGCAACTCTTATAGTTGTTTACTTTGCCTTATTATACTTGCACTATGTAGTTTGTTGTTCTCCGACCGATTGACCAATATGGCTTGGTTTATACACTTAGAAGTAGTGGACTTATGGCAGCAAATAATATTGATAAATATTGTAAACATGACTTTGATTCAGATTTCAAGTAGACCAAATCAATGACATTTCATGCATGGCGTTTTTAAAGTAAGTTTTTTTAGAGGGCCAATAGTCCAAAAACAGGACAGTAGTAGGATTTGTGGTTGAAAGTGGACCTTTGTGAGTATGATTTTTTTGACCCGAATATATGTACGAAATTTTCTAGTGGTTTGGGATATATTAGGTTTTAAACAGGTTTTTTAGAGGGAGGCTGCACTTTTGTGGCAGGATCTAAAGAATGTATCTTGAGTGGTGATTCTTATTCACAAATATAATAATATTATTCATCACCGGGGATGCAGAATAAGTTATTCTTTATCCGAGGTAATCTTATGAGTGTTTCTTAAATAAATTGCATTTGGTATACAAATAGTTACATTTATAGTCACGCTATTCATCACCCTGAGTAAGGAATAGTTATTCTTCACCCCCCTCCCCCTCTATTTTAACATCAATGCACCATATTTTTCTGTCCTGTAAATTTTGTTTTACTACATATGTAAAAAGAGAATGTAAGAAAATATATAATTGTCATAAAAATATATTATATATTACATAAAATTACAAACCTAAAAACATAGTGTTAAATATACATAAAATACAATTTTTCTATTCTTATGACCTATATATTTGTTTTATTATGCCAAATTTTACGTAGTGAATCGATATGAATGCAACCATTTGTATACGAAATGTGATATATTATAGAATGGCCGTAAGATTACCTCGGGTGAAGAATAACTTATTCTGCATCCTGGGTGAGTAATAGTATTACTACATATATATCATGGTGAAGGGCAAAAAGGTGGATCACTTAACTAGGAAATAAGAGTGTATTTGTGATAATAAATAATTGTTGGATCATTTATCTGTTCATTGTGCACTGGCAAAACATGCCATGTGTGGATCAATTGCTTCTTCTCTACGATGTGGCAGAATATGTTTGGTGGAAGATGTGTTTTTGAAATTCCTGCGATCCAAAGAGGCACTAAATTTGTCCGTTGTGAGTAGAAATTAAGTTGATGCATGCAAGGTAGTATATGCTCTGGTAGATTTGGAAAATCAGAAATGCAGCACCAGCTTTTAGTTGTGTACAAACATACGTCCGTTGTTATTTCATGTTTAATTTTTCTTCTTGGCCTGTATACCACAACAGCAAATATAGTTCCCGCGTTTGAACATGGACGACAACGCGTAGCCCCAAGTGCTGTCGTGTATTATATTCAGGTATATACTGTCACCTGATCTATTCGCAAAAAAAAAAAAAAAAACTGTCACCCCCTATCAGATTTTTTTCCATGTGTGCATCAATGTTCAGGCACCCCCCGATAATCCGTTTCCAGACCAAACCATTCCAGCGGTATAAGACAGCTTGGAAGTAAAACAGCTTCACAAAAGGTGATGAGAAGTCTTCTCAAGTAAAAAAAAAAGGTGTACCTTTCGCCCAAAAAAATAATAATGTGTACCAAAACACCAAGCACACTCAGAGTCAGTTTTTTTCCTAGGAAAACCCAAGATTTGATTCATTTCTTTTCTACACGATCTCACGGTTCAAATGGAAATCGCAGCATCACGTCGTTTTGAATGCAGTGCACTGTGCCGGACAAGTGGCCATGCATCGTACTCCACCCCAGTACCGCGTGTGTGTGTGAGAGAGAGAGATGATGCTTGACTTGACCAAAGAAAGAAGGCAGGTGAACAGGCGATGGGTTGGCATCTGCGTCTTCAAGGCCAAAAGTTGCAAAAGCTCTGAGCAAGTTCCAAAGCCGAGGAGAGATAGAGAGTGCCCTCCCTTCCCCTTCCCAGAAATTATGCAAAAGGGAAAGCTTCCTCCTCTTTTTTCCATTTAAGGGTCTGTCTGGGCTGGAGCCCCTGTTCCAGAAATTGTACTTGCGAGGATCCAGTACAAAAGCACAAGGTGAGAATCTCATCTCGCGCGCAGTGTGAATTCCGGGCTTGGCATCTTCCCCTCCCTCTCTACTGCACATTCAATAAATGATCGGTACAGTAGCATCACTGCCACTGCCACTTTCTCATCTATGCTTTGCACCTACACGTATGTATAGCCTTCTCATCTATGCTTTGCGTCTATAATTGAAGGCAATGAAAGGCCAAATTGACTGAGCACTGGAGTGTCAGCTGCTCAGCTGAGGTCGCAGAAGCCATTGAAGACTGCACGCAGGTGAAACAAATAGAGAGGGACAGAAGGCTCTTGGCCTGAGCTAGAAGGGAGCGTATGCAACAAAAAACTGAGTACTACCACCACCATCATGTGGCTCCTCATAGGAAGAAGAGCTTAATTCATTGGACCGAGACATGCTAGCTGCATAGTACTAGTATATAATTTATTTTTACCTTAATGTAAAGCACAGTGTTCCAAACACATGCACGCTTTAGACCAAGCTAGGGCTTGCAAATTTTGACCAGCACGAGAACACCATCGATTCAAGAATTGACCGTAGATATGCAATTTATATGTCAAGGAATGCATGTGAAACTCTGGAAGCGACCATGCATGCATGCATGATATTTTTGCCATGGAAAGGAAAGGGAAGCAAAAGTTTCAAGGAACATCATTCTACAGCAAGATACATCCAGATCATAGAATAGAACATTACAAACGAAAACGAAGAGGAAGGGAAAAAGAAAAAAGAAAAACACTCGCTGTTGCTAGAAAAACAAAACATTGGATCTCACTGACCTTTCAACTTATTGCGAATTTGATCTTGGACCAACTGTTTCTTGTCCCTTGAATAATCAGCTTCCTACCAGCTCCCTGAACATAGTATACCCCTCATGATCGCCAATAGATCTCCCTCCTGTATACCCAATCTTTGCAACGCATGCATGCGCGACGCATGCGTGTAAATAGCACCAAGATCACAAGGTCAGTCCAATGAACAATCCAGCAATGCATAAGCTCTCCATCTGTACCGGATATCAATAGCTTCTCCGCCATTTCAAACTTCTGTGATGTCTTCGTCGTGTGAGTGTAGAACTGTGGATTGCACTGCCTAGACATGGATCAGAACGGTGGCCTGACTCCGCCACCGCCGCCACCCCAGGCTCCAAAGTTGTCTCCGGGAAGCTGGTAGTTCCCCACATTCCCGCCCGCAAGGTTGTAGAGCGACATGCCGCCAGCATCGCCTCCAGTCACGCCGGAGGACTGTGATGCCGCCGGCTGCTGCCCTGGTGGCCCGCCTGACTGTGCCACCTGATCTTGCGCTTCCGCTCCAGCGGCGGCGGCCGCCACCTCCTCTTCCTCCCCCTCCAGCGGGAGCCGCTCGTAGACGGCGTTCGAGAACGACGCGGCCATCAGGACGACGGGCCCCGCGGCGACAAGAGTTCCCACCACGCTGCCGCCGATCACCTGGCCCTGCCCACCGGAGAGGAACACGGTGAGGCCACTGGCGCCAGGGGGTGCGGGCGGCGGCAGCACCGTGCCGGTGAGCGAGAGGATCTCGAACCGGCCCCGGAGCGTGGCCACCACGCTGCCCGGGGGCGACGCACCCGGCTGGCGGAGCGCCACGTTGACGACGGCGCCGCCTCCACTCAGCACGCAGACGCCGCGGCCGCGGCGGCGCGCGTACTCGGCGACGCAGTCGACGATATCGGCCCCCGCGGAGACCTCGAGGACGTGCGAGTGCAGCGCGTTGGGGCTGTCGCGCGTCACGATGATGGGCGGCTTGGGCTTGTTCTTGGACCCCGCGGGTCGGCCGCGCGGACGGCGGGTGGGTCCGCCCGAGCCGCCGCTGCCGGCTCCTCCGCTGCCACCGTCGACCGGGACCATGGCAGACGACGACGGCTGGTCACCGCCAGCACCGCTGCCGCTCCCGCCGGCGTCCGCGTCGCCCACGGGGGTCTTGTCGGGCGACGACATCTTGGAGTGCTCCATCTTGACGTGGGAGTTGGGCGAGAGCGGCGAGGGCTGCTGCTGCTGCGGGCGGAGCAGGTGGTGGAAGTAGCGCGAGCTGCCGGCGCCCGGGCTGCCCCCGCCGGGGTCCATCCCGGCCATGGCCGCTTCATCTGGCCGCTCCCACCACTTGCCGGCCGCCAGCTTTGCCGTCGATCGGTCGCCCTTCACACCTCCTTGGCTTCAGCGCTAGCTCCACCGCCACTACACCGATTTTCCACAGCAGCTCAATTAGTTCGCATGCGGCAGTGCAGCACAGCTACGAAAGGAGAAGCAACGCGAAATATCCTGGCGGCGTCGTCAACTTGACGACTTGCCTAGACTCTAGAGCTGCTCTAGCAATGATGCACTCTAGCTAGCTAGTAAAGCAAGCTCGCGAGTTCATGTTCCTTACCTCCAGCACAAGCTTGCCCCCGACGACGGCGGCGCTTTGCGGCAGAGACGCGCCTCCCCCTCCACCAACTGCGACGACGCCGCGCGCTTTCCCCGTGAGCTAGCGCGTAGCCAGCTGCTCGTCCGAGAGCGATACGGATCGGTCGAAGCCTCCACACGTACTAAGAGGGAGCGCGGGATCGAGAAGAGGCCGGACGTGGCGGCGAGGGAGGGAGGGAGTGGCGAATTAAAGGCAGGCAGGCAGGCAGGCAGGCGAGCTGGGGAGGAAGAAGGGGGGACGGCGAGGGATGGGATGGCGCTGCTGATAAGGCCCGGCCTCTCTCTCTCGCAGAGTCTCGCTATCTCATCTATGTACGAGCATGATGGCTCCCGATTCCGAGAAGTCCCACCCCCCACCAACTCCGTTTTTACTCGCTCCAGGTCGGGCCGGGGAAGCGATGGCCCGCGCAATCCCAAAGCGACGGGCGCGCCCCGAGCCCGGCCGTGGACTCGTTTGTCGCGTTAGTTGGACCGGCCGGCCGGCCAGGACACGGCCGCCCGCGCGGGGGACCCTAGGGCTGAGTCTAGAGCCACAACGGCACAGGCCAGCCCGAGCGCGCGCGCCCGCGGACACGTACCAGGCGTACGTGCCGCGCTCCCCTGCCGCCCTAGCGCACGCGCTAGCTAGCTCCAGTGTGCGCCTGCCGATGCCGTTGTGACCGCAGAGTCTGGTGGACAGTAGGCAGACAAGGCTAAATGAAGGCGTGAGCTAGAATAGGGGGCGCGTCTAAATTAAGGACATTTTACTGTGCTGGTGATTTCTTTTTTTCTTATTGTATACGTACGGCTGGCCAGATACGTACGCACAGGACAACCGGCCTCGTACGATTCTTCCATATATGCTTGGGTTAATTAACCTAACCAGTAACCACGACATGCTGTCATGATCATCACTCGCGCGACCGATTTAAAATGGGCTGCTTAGAGTCTGGATACTGCTGGGACGATGGATGCTACGTTTACAAGTAATGCTTCGAAGTTCCCTAAATAAAAAAGTAATGGTTCGAAGTTCCCTAAAAAAAAGTACTAGTAATGCTTCGAAGTTCTAATTATGATCCCAACGCATGTACAGGTATTTTCGCACTGATTAAGCATGTACTCCCATGGCTCCATGCATGAATAATGTGCTGTATACACGGTGTCGTACTTGGCCTAAGGGTCCCCATCGGAGGAGGAGATTAACTAGAGTTTGTTGTGGTGGAGCTTTTCTCTGAGGACAAGGAGGATAATCAAACCTTGGCGCCTTGCCCAGGCGTTCCATTTCTTCTGATCAGGGGTCATTGTCATGTGACGCACGCGGGAGCCAACGAATTTCAATGACCACGCCCTGATTGGTGCCATCTCCAGACGCGGCAGTACAATATACGTACTGATTGATCGAGACGGCGACAAATCAGGGCCAGGATAATACTCACGAAAATGGGTGTGCGTCAACGCGAGCTTCACACACATAAAAGAATTGTGAGTGTGTGCACAACGAGTTTGTGTACATCCGAGGTGAGAGGTTCTCCGACCCGAGCGTTTTCAAGATCTTTATATCCGGCGGCTAGTAACTGTGTTCCTCAAAGATGACTATGACACCCACCAGCTTTTCGACAGTGGTAATCTGCAATTTGACCGAAACCATGGAGAATGACTTCTTGTGTTTCCTTACGGTTGATGTGCACATGTGTATGATGCGTAAACAGTATGACCCACCACGACAAGTGGTTATTGATCGATATTTCATGAATTCTCACCTGCCCTCCGCCCTCCTCTTCGCCTCGTGTGCAGTGGTGAAATTACAGAATAAGACCATTGAGGCCAGCTTCGTTACTTTAAGGTGTACTCTTGGCGATGACAAAGACTATGTTGATGAAGGATTTGTGAATTCCGTTAGGTTAACGTTGACTTGAAACCCACGGTTGTGCGCCAACTACTCGCCTTGCTCATGTGTGGGGATCTACCATCGTTAAAGTTAACAAAAAGATTATGTCCTTAGGGTTTTTCTATTATTGTACTATATTCCTTCCGCGACGCTACACGAGAGTACCCAAAAACCAATCACCAAAGGATGTGTTTGGTTACCTGCATCGTTTCGAGGTACTTTGCATACTTGTCCCAAATGGGCCTGGCTGAGAATATGTAGGCAAAAGACCAATATCTGCATGTTGATTGGTTGTCTGCATCCCCTCTAGCCTGCATGTGTCGAGAAGGCCCGTTTGTTTAGTTGCGGACTTGATTCAAGGAAAACACAAAGTCTGGTTGTTTGGTTACACCCAGGACAGTTGTGTGGTAACCTCCTCGATGTGGTGAGGTTACCAAAGGCACGCATGGAGAACTAAGAACTAAACTAGAGCAACAGAACAAACTTAGGCACAAACACAAGTCATAATCATGCATCACAAGTTTTTCAACCAACATAGCACGATAAGTTTTAAACGAAACCGAAGTCTTAAACCAACAAGGAACGGGCAACAGGAGCTCAGGCGGTCACGGCGAAAGACGTTGTCTTGCTCCTTGCTCTTGGTGACCACCCCCACACCCTCATCGTTGAAGACGATGACCTTCATGGTGTCGTGGGTCAGCAACTTGAATTTCAGCATGTACCTGATCATGATTTGGTGAACGGATGCGAAGGTGGCCCAACCCTGATCAAGGGTGACCCTGCCATTGACCACCCTCACTGTCACCCGTCAGGTGCAGCCGATGTTCGTCTTGAGCTTGAACTTTGCAGGGACGGCGGACAAGTGCTTCGTGAACTCCAGAGCCATTGGCGAACTCTCCAGCTTTGGAGCAAGGATAACCTTGCATAAGTGGCTTGGTCCTGACTCCTCATGGTAGTGGATATAGTTCCTCCGCTTGGCGCTTGGGTGATACTGCACGGGCACTTTGACCAATGGCAGCATGACCTCCTTGCCCTTCTCCAATGGTGGAACAACCTCCTTGCCCTTCTCCATCTGCATTATGAACAACACACAGTTCAATGGTCAACATTCATAACTATCGGCCTAACGCTCCTATATTAACCCACCCTGCTAACCCAACACCGCACTCAAACCCCCTCTATTTCACCACCTCTCCTCTTCCACCTCTCTGTTTCACCACCTCTCCCTCGCCATGAACTCCAACCCCAACCCTTTCCCCTGGGGCATTGGATGGAGGGCCTTCTTCCTTGGGTGCTCACTAGGTGACCGCAAGAAGTTCAAGCACACCATGGAAGTGTGCTCGAACTTCAGCAGCATCGATGACATGCACAAGGAGGCTGACGGTGTGATTAAGAGGGCTACACCGGACGAGCTAAAAACACTGATTTCAGACCCTACAAAGGGCGCAATGTTAGTGGACATCCTGCGTTGGGCCATGAATCAGGCAGACTCAAACGACACTAGACAGAGGGCAAGATGGGCCAAGTACAGGCAGTACAAGGCGCCTCAAGACCAGCGTGCCATGGTGTACTGAAGTAGGATGTTCGGGTCACCTACGACAACGACGAGATGCAGATGGTGGCGAGGGCGCGGGGGGCACGCGACTGTGCAAGACCCATCATTCATGACGAAGACGATGACGACGAATATGATGAGGCGAAAAAGAATATGGCTACGCACCCCACCTCCCGCCGCCGCTCGATGCAACTCCAGGATCGTCGCGGCTAGACAAGAAAGTTTGTACCCCAATCCCCACCCCCGATGTAATCGAAAAATAAGCTATGAACCCTAGAAGTCATAGGTGCAGAATCGATCGATGGCAGTGTTTTAATCCACCCCCACCCCCGATGTGTTCAATCCCCTCCCTAACTCTCCAATTGCATGCTCAAATCAAATCTAGCTCGAGTCGAAAGCAGTTAATCTAGAGAAAGGGCAAAGACTTACCACCATGGCCGATGAGCTTCGGTGGAGGTATGGCGTCGCTCTTATGGTTGCCGATGTCTTGGATCATGCTGTTGTCGCTCTAGTGGTCGCCACCGTCAATGTCAGTGGGGAAGAAGGAAGAGAGCGGCGAGGAAGAGAGGCGGGTAATTTATGACAATGCTTCAAAAACAGCGTGACTTCTCGAGACCGCGTCGACGCGTGCAATCGCCCACGCCAATGTGCCTATGGTTGCACCGCTCGGGCCTGGCTCCACAAAAAGGGCCGATTCAGGCATTCCTCTAGATGTTGGTGATCATGATATAGACCTAGGGTAGGGTCATAGGCCTGACCTATACGCCCATCACTGAAGGAAATATGCCCTAGAGGCAATAATAAAGTTATTATTTATTTCCTTATTTCATGATAAATGTTTATTATTCATGCTAGAATTGTATTAACCGGAAACATAATACATGTGTGAATACATAGACAAACATAGTGTCACTAGTATGCCTCTACTTGACTAGCTCATTAATCAAAGATGGTTATGTTTCCTAACCATAGACATGTGTTGTCATTTGATTAATGGGATCACATCATTAGGAGAATGATGTGATTGACTTAACCCATTCCGTTAGCTTAGCACTTGATCGTTTAGTATGTTGCTATTGCTTTCTTCATGACTTATACATGTTCCTATGACTATGAGATTATGCAACTCCCGTTTACCGGAGGAACACTTTGTGTGCTACCAAACATCACAACGTAACTGGGTGATTATAAAGGAGCTCTACAGGTGTCTCCGAAGGTACATGTTGAGTTGGCGTATTTCGAGATTAGGATTTGTCACTCCGATTGTCGGAGAGGTATCTCTGGGCCCTCTCGGTAATACACATCACTTAAGCCTTGCAAGCATCGTAACTAATGAGTTAGTTACGGGATGATGTATTACGGAACGAGTAAAGAGACTTGCCGGTAACGAGATTGAACTAGGTATTGGATACCGACGATCGAATCTCGGGCAAGTAACATACCGATGACAAAGGGAACAACGTATGTTGTTATGCGGTTTGACCGATAAAGATCTTCGTAGAATATGTAGGAGCCAATATGACCATCCAGGTTCCACTATTGGTTATTGACTGGAAACAGTTCTTGATCATGTCTACATAGTTCTCGAACCCGTAGGGTCCGCACGCTTAACGTTACGATGACAGTTTTATTATGAGTTTATAAGTTTTGATGTACCGAAGGTTGTTCGGAGTCCCGGATGTGATCACGGACATGACGAGGAGTCTCGAAATGGTCGAGACATAAAGATCGATATATTGGACGACTATATTCGGACACCGGAAATGTTCCGGGTGATTTCGGAGGAAACCGGAGTGCCGGAGGGGTTACCGGAACCCCCCGGGGAAGTATTGGGCCTTAGTGGGCCTGAGGGGAGAGAGAGGGCAGCAGCCCAGGAGGTGGCGCGCCCCATCCCATGGGGAGTCCGAATTGGACAAGGGGAGGGGGGCGCGGCCCTTCTTTCCCTCTTCCTCTCCCTCTCTTTCCTTCCCCCTTCCTCCTTCCTAGTTGGACTAGGAAAGGGGAGTCCTACTCCCACTAGGAGGAGGACTCCCCCCTCCTTGGCGTGCCGCAAGGGCCGGCCGGCCTCCCCCCTTGCTCCTTTATATACGGGGGCAGGGGGCACCCTAGAACACACAAGTTGATCTTCGTGATCGTTCCTTAGCCGTGTGCGGTGCCCCCTCCACCATATTCCACCTCGGTCATATCGTAGCGGTGCTTAGGCGAAGCCCTACGTCGGTAGAACATCATCACCGTCACCACGCCGTCGTGCTGAAGGAACTCATCCCCGACACCCTGCTGGATTGGAGTCCGGGGATCGTCATCGAGCTGAACGTGTGCAGAACAGTGAGGTGCAGTACGTTCGGTGCTTGGATCGGTCGGATCGTGAAGACGTACGACTACATCAACCGCGTTGTCATAACGCTTCCGCTTACGGTCTACGAGGGTACGTGGACTTCACTCTCCCATCTCGTTGCTATGCATCACCATGATCTTGCATGTGCGTAGGAATTTTTTTGAAATTACTACGTTCCCCAACAATCACTACCCTAGAAGCAAAGACACCCAAGACACAACATGGAGTACCAATTGAAGGCGTCGAGTGCAATCCACTCGACCAGTCACCTCACTTGGGTACCCCTCCCTCTTGATATCATTCGACCATACAAGAAATCACTCGACCGACCGAAGACCAGGAGTCGACCAGGACAGCAACGGTCAGGCGTTCACTCTGTAGTCTTTAAGATCATTAATAGCACTTTATGGCTGGCGTTATCAGTAATGCCCCATCTTTATGTGCATTGAGTTCCTTGTAACTGGGGATGGCTGGGGTCCTGACGCACTCTATATAAGCCACCCCCTCCTCTGGCATAAGGGTTCGCACCCCCTGTAACATACACTTCCATATTCCAGTCGACCACCTTAGGGCACCGAGACGTAGGGCTTTTACCTCCTCCGAGAGGGTCCTGAACTCATAAACACTCGCATACAATCTCACCGTAGCTAGGACCTTGCCTCCTCATTCGTACCCCCTATACTTACTGTCATACTTAGAACCATGACAATTGGAGCCCACCGTGGGGCAAAGCGTCTTAGCGACTTCCGGCGAGGTTGCATTTTCTTCGATCTTCATCAGCCTGGTTGTCGGATATCGGGTTCCGGCAAAACCCTTAAGGTCCGAACTCTGGGGTGCGCACGAATATCTTCTCCCTACCGATCCACGCCCCAAAACCTCGCCGTGAATCTAAGCTATACGATGAACAACACAAGGGACACAAGGTTTATACTGGTTCGGGCCACCGTTGTGGTGTAATACCCTAATCCAGTGTGTGGTGTGGTGGATTGCCTCTGGGGCTGATGATGAACAGTACAGAAGAAGAACAGCCTCGCGAGGGGTGTTCTTGAGCTGGCGCGGTGTTCTGCTAGGGAAGGATGTGATCCATCCCCCTTCTACTGTGGTGGCTCTCTCTATTTATAGAGGCCTTGGTCCTCTTCCCAAATATTGAGCGGGAAGGGAGCCAACAACGGCCATTTTGAAGGGGGACAACTAGTACAAGCTATCCTGACTAAATTTGGTCTTCGACTGCCAAAGGCACTGGCGATGACGCCGTCTTGGGCTCCACGGTGATCTCCATCCTGTCGGTCTTGGTCTCGTTGCACCGATATGGAAACCTTTGCTTGATGCCTCGGTACTTCGCGCCTGCGCTTGCCCCCTTTGCACCAAAGAGGAAACAAGGACACTGCGCTGGCTGGCGCCCGCCTGGTCTCGATCGTCATGGCTTGCGTCACGAGCACCTCGCGAGGTACTCCTTGCCTTGATCTCTCTGCCTGCTCGCGAGCCTACCTGGCGAGACCGCCCCTGAGGAAGCCTTGCGTCGTCCGCCCCACGAGGCTTGGCCCCTCGTGAGGGTATTGAGCTTGGGTTGATGTAGACGGGCCGTACCGGACCACTGCTTGAGTCACGCCACAGGCCGCAGGCAGGCAAGTCTGGGGACCCCCATTCCCGGAACACTGACAATAGCCCCTGGGCCCAAGGCGCGCTCGGGCTTGGCTTAGCAGCGAAGCCAAAGGGCAAGTGCGGAGTGCCGCGGGCCCCAACAGCCTGCGGCCTTGGTCGCCGCGTGGCGGTTGATTGGACGTGGGCGTCTCCGCTTCCCCACGCTCCTCAATATCCGTCTGGCTGGGTGGCCACGAAGCTTTACACAGTTATTCCCTCCTTGTTGCCTGTGTGCTTCCTGTTCTCCTTTCTTCCTCGAACCTCTGCTCTCGCTTCCAATCTGACTTGAGCTCTGCCCCCTCCATCGCTATGGCGCCAACTAGTAGAGAGAAGGGGAAGAAGCCCGTGTCCTCATCCAGCTCGTCTCTGGCAATCGAGCCCGCCGTCGGCCGGTCGCTGTGCTCAATCTGGAGGCCTTGGAGAAGATCCGCCCGCACTCGCCACCAGCTTCAACGAGTGCAGAAGGACGACGGTTTGGCCTGCATCCCATGCCTCCGTCGACAAGATTGTCATAGAGGTTCGAGTCTCCGTCGATGCCCTGTGGGCTGGCCTGGTTCCCCCTTTCTCTGCTTTCTTTAATGCGGTGCTTCCCCACTAACAGATCCATATGATGCATCTTGATCCTCAATCCATTACTCTTCTTGCTATCTTCGCCTTCGTCTGCGAAGCCATGGTGGGCATTGCCCCTTTCGCTGCCCTCTTGCGTCACTTCTTCTCCTTGCGCCTGATCGACCCATTGCAGTGCTCGGGTGCGTGAGCTTCCAGGCCATGGCAGAGACGGCCGCCTCGGGGATTGATTTTAGCCTCTCACCTTCTATGAATGGGTTCCGGACGCGGTGGCTGTATGTGGATGTCGGAGTGCCCAGCCCCCTGCTCTCGCATCCGACATTGCCTGCTATCCCCAATCCAGGATGGGGCCACGAGAGGCTCGTGAGCCCCCGGCTTTCCTTTGTCTAGCGTCGGCTGGGGAGGTTGAGAGCTCTCGGCGTGACTACGCCCAGGTGGTGAAGGAGTTCCTCCAGTGTCGCGTTGCCCCTCTCCAGCGCCCTTCTCGACCGATGTGGGCCTTGACTGGGCATCAAGACCATATGAGGCTCCAGGATACAGAGCTGGCGCCTGAAATACTGAGGAAGGTGCTGGAGGTCTTGATAGGCGACCCCTCGTCGGGTGATATCCAACATGGGGGCAACCTCCTGTATCTCTGCTCGGGCGGAGCCGAGTTCGCGAGGCAGATGCCTCACTTCGACGAATGGGGGCTACGTCCGACTGGCCTCGTGGGGTCTCGCGAGAATCCCGTTGCCGTGGCTCCCTTCCCCGTTGCCAACACCGGTCTTGCCTCACGAGGGGGTGCAGGGAGGCAAGCATCGCTGGAGGCTGGGGGATCTGGTGTCGAGATGCCGATGTCGCACGGGGCTCCCGAGGCGTCGTCCTCCGGAGCTTGCGAAGCCCACCCTAAGGCGGTCGTTGATGAGGGGGCGCAACCTGCGGCTCCCGAGGCCGAAGCCCCTGAGGCCTCGGCAGGCCACCAAGAAGCAGTCCCCGACCGCTCCTCTCAGCTTTGCGCCCCTGAGGCAGGCTGCCCAGGCGCTTCTTCGTCTGCGCCACGCGCCGGCCCTCACATTGAGAGCCTGGGTCGGTTCTGCATAGACTTCGACGCCCTCCGCAAGAGGAAAGAGTCTTCGAGTGGCAGTGAGCGCCCCTGCCGACCGTTGAAGCACAAGAATTACTTCGCCATGGACGAGTAAGTACCTCATTCTTATAATTCCTCAATCACTGGTCCCTTTTCTGACTGTGGCCCTTCAGGATCCCTCCTGCCAAGCTCGCGGAGTCTGCCAAGAAGCTACTTCCTCCGGCCTCGCCTCCATCGCTCGCCTTGGGTGTCCCGGGCTTATGTGCTGCCCCTGACGCGAGTTCGGCCAGAGAGGCGGGCTGGCCCGCACGGTGCCTCGAGCCCGTGCTCTTGCCGCCTTTCCTTCGCAACCTCTCCCGGGGCATGACCAGCCTGCCCCGGGCTCCCTCTCTATTTGTGGACGGTGAATGGTTGAAGTCGATCCTTGGCCCTTCTTCCGGGGATGGATCCGGGCCGACCAGGGTCCCTTGCGGAACCCGCCCAGCGATTGTGGGGGCGCCAGCCCCCAGCCCCCCGCCGAGAGGGGGCGAGCCGCTTCAGAGCCCTCCGCTAGTGCTGGTGGCGGAGGATGATATTGACGACGTGCTCAAGCAAGCGCGGGAGCGCAGCGCCATTCGCCAAGAGTTCCTCCAAAAAGCGATGGACGTGATGGGCTAGCTCGGTGGAGAGCTCGCGGACGTGGACTCGTGCCTGGAAGCCGAAGACCTGCAGCTAGTTGAGGAGCGACGCAAGCTGAAGGTGGCAGTCAACCTCGTGTGTCATCAGCGCAAGCTTGACAAGCAAAGGCTGAAGCATCCCTTGCGGCCTCGCGAAAGGCCTGCTCCCAAGCTATTGAGGAGGCTCGGGAAGCAGACCAATGGCGCGAGATCACGGAGAAATGCGCGTGGGAGCTCCAAGCCTGGAGCACTTCCCTGGAGCAACAAGTGGAGTTGCACCAGCCCGCCCTTGCATTGCTGAAGGAGATGCCCATTGAGGAGGAGGAGCTCCGGAGGCGTGAAGAAGCGTTGACGCAGGAAGCCGCCGAGCGCAATCTCGACCTTGAGCGGTTAGAGACGAGGGAGCGCCAGCTTACCCATGCGAAGGACGATGTTGGCGCGCGGGAGGCCAGAATCCAAGAAGAGGTCGACCGCCGCATGGCGGAAGTTCGCGTGGGTCTTGTGCACGAGTTCGATGAGAGACTGGAGCTGATTGAAGCCGAGGCTACGGGCAGGACTGCCGCCCTTAGGTCCAAGCTGACCGAAGCGATGCAGCGCACGGAGGCCACCGCAGCCGCCCTGGTCCCGGCACAGACTGAGTTGGCCTCCTCCCGCGCCGAGCTACTTCTTCTCCAACGGCGGGTTGATGATGCTGAGTCTGTTGCGGGCAGAACAGAGGAGAAATTCTCCAGCGGCAGACCCTGGAGCATATGCATGGCCCCATGCTCCAAGCGCTCAGGGACAGGGCCAACACGGCCCTGGACAATATCTGCGATGCGACCGCTCCACAACCCCATGTGACCAACTATGCCGGTCATCTCCAGTTCTTCACTGACGTAGTGACGCATCTGGAGAATCGCTTTGAGAGAGCTTGCTAGCTTGTCGAGGAGAGGAGCCGCAGCCTTCTCGGGCGTGCATTCTCCCGTGTCTTCAGCCATCTTCAGGATAGAGATCCCCACTTCGACTTCGATGCCGTCATTGCTCCGGTGCCCGTGGCCATTTGAGGCGGCCTGGTGCGGTGGGTGGAGGACAACGTGGATGCACTTGTCAGGGCCTTCGCTTTTGATGATGATGGGGTGGTAGTTGCTGCGGATGAAGGTGATGTGGTGAACGGTGGTGATGATGGCATCGATGACGGCGATGGTGATGCGAGTGACAGTGACATCGACGCCAGTGATGCCTCTGGAGGCGACCAAGAGGATGCGGTGAGCGCCATGTCTGATTGATCCTATATCCCACTGCTGTTTATCCTGCATAGAGAAACTCGGGCGCGGCCCTAGAGGTTGTAAGAGCATTTTGGGAGGGGAAGCCCCTCATGTAAAAAGGATTGTTGTCCACATGTTTTTAGGAACGACGCCGAATTCGCGCCCGCATGATGTTGCGGGCCCCGTGATGGGTTAATTGTTGTGGTTTACCTTTAGTCCGGGCGTACCGTGGGTAGGTTTGCGGGGCTGCGATTCTCCGTGGGTCCTCTGGGGGGGCCTGCTGACCATGTGGTGAGAGCCTCAGAGAGCGAGTGCTGGCCGCGGGACGGCATGCGAACGTGTGCTGTGCCCAGCCCCGCTCGCGAGAGGCTCGTGAGGGGGAGGCAGCTGGTGCGAACTCCTAATCAGGGTAGAAACCAGAACGTGAGAAAACACACAAATCGAGACAAAACACCCCCCCCCCGCGCGTATGCAAATGCAAATTCAACTTCAACTTACATCTGAAGCAAGGAAGCTCGACCAGAAAGGGAGGTAAAAAGCAAAAGGTCACGTTCGGCACCTAGTCTAGTCTTCAATGTCTTCTCACCAGCGCAGAGCTAAGTGTTGCCACTGGGCTTGGGAGGGAGCCCTAGAGGCCCGAGGGCGGCTCTCCCGAGACTCCGGGGCGTGTACAGTCCCAACTCATTATTATGTGAGAGTGTCACGGGCGGCGAGCTTCACAGGCACTGGGCCTTCTTCACAGGTACCAGCCTTGCTTCATATCGCCAGACGAGGGCCCCGCCTTGCGCCACCCTCAACCGCCATTGACGGCGACCGGAAACCAAGGACGACGCCAATGGGGTAAAGGGGACGCTAGCGGTTCCCCCGATGACCACGGGTCCTCTGCCGGGGGCAGGCCTTGCGGCACCTCCCCAGCAGAGGGCCTACCTCCGAGAAACACCTTGCTCCGCGCATCGTGAGGAGGGGCCTGGCTCCCGGCCCCTCTCCTGCAGCCCCCAGAGCGCCCCTCCTGGCTGAAGGGAGGCTGCCGAGCTTGGGCAGCCTTCCACTGTAGTGACCTGAACCCCCTGCGACCCGTCGTTAGCATAAGCTTGCTCCTGAGGAATTAGTGGTACCCGGTAGCCGCTGCCGTAGGCGTGGCCGGTGAGGCTTCCTTGAGGCTCCTGGAGAAGCTTGGCTTCTGGTGTCTCTTCCTCCCAGCCTGGCCCAAGGAACGAGCCAGGGTCGTCTTCCAGCGCGTATTCCCGATCAACCATATGGGGCACGTAAGCCTCCGAGGCTGCCACCCCGAAGGCTTAGCTGTAGTGCCCCATGCTCCACGCGGCTTGGCTCGAAGCGCCGTCTTGGGGGTGATAGGGCGGCGGCGGGCCGTAGGCGGCGATGCCTATCCCCTCGCTCACCGAGGGTGGTGCTGGTGTAACTTGACGCCCTGCGCCGATGGTTGAGCTGGTGTTGATGAAGCCTTGGGGTACGCCTGAGGCTGCACGGGCGCGGATGGGCCCGCCGTATGATCCGCCCGGGGCCTGGGGTGGAATCTGGACACAGAAAGGAGGCGCCCCTCAAGCTGCAGCATCCAGGAGCTCGGCGACGCGCTCCAACAGCACGGCATGGCCGCTCTCCTACAGCCGGCACCGTAGCAGTTCCCGAGCCACCGTGAGCGCGGCCTTCAGTTCGCCTGTTCCTGTTGGGTGTGAGGCGCTGTGGCTGCAGCGTGGTTTGAGGCCCTTGCTACTGATCGCACCTGCCGTGGAGTGAGGGCGGGCGGCGCTTGACCGCGTCGCCCACGCCCTACAGCGTTCTGCAGAGCGCGGACTGCCTGAGGCGTCGGGTTGAGGTCACCTTGGGCAGGCGGCGTAGCATGGGCAGGCCATGCCGCCCAGCGGTCGGCGTTGGCCGTTGGGTCGCCGGACATGGATGCGACAAAGCAGTGGAATGCAGAACCGCAGAAAGAAGATTCCTGTGCACCCCTACCTGGCGCGCCAAATGTCGGATATCGGGTTTCGGCAAAACCCTTAAGGTTCGAACTCTGGGGTGCGCACAAATATCTTCTCCCTACCTATCCACGCCCCAAAACCTCGCCGCGAATCTAAGCTACACGATGAACAACACAAGGGACACAAGGTTTATACTGGTTCGGGCCACCGTTGTGGAGTAATATCCTAATCCAGTGTGTGGTGTTGTGGATTGCCTCTGGGGCTGATGATGAATAGTATAAAGGAAGAACAGCCTCGCGTGGGGTGTTCTTAAGCTGGCGCGGTGTTCTACTAGGGAAGGATGCGATCCATCCCCCTTCTACTGTGGTGGCTCTCTCTATTTATAGAGGCCCTGGTCCTCTTCCCAAATATTGAGCGGGAAGGGAGCCAACAACGGCCATTTTGAAGGGGGACAACTAGTACAAGCTATCCTGACTAAATTTGGTCTTCGACTGCCAAAGGCACTGGCGATGACGCCGTCTTGGGCTCCACGGTGATCTCCGTCCTGCCGGTCTTGGTCTCGTTGCACCGATATGGAAACCTTTGCTTGATGCCTCGGTACTTCGCGCCTACGCTTGCCTCCTTTGCAACAAAGAGGAAATGAGGACACTGCGCTGGCTAGCACCCGCCTGGCGCCTGCCTGGTTTCGATCGTCATGGCTTGCATCACGAGCACCTCGTGAGGTACTCCTTGCCTTGATCTCTCTGCCTCCTCGTGAGCCTGCCTGGCGAGGCCGCCCCTGAGGAAGCCTTGCGTCGTCCGCCCCGCGAGACTTGGCCCCTCGCGAGGGTCTTGAGCTTGGGTTGATGTAGACGGGCCGTACTGGGCCACTGCTTGAGCCACGCCACAGGACGCAGGCAGGAAAGTCTGGGGACCCCCGTTCCCAGAACGCCGACAATGGTTTCAGGCGGCGGTTTGGTCATGGGCCACGAGTTCCGACTCGGCGTGCTTGCTTTCGTTGCCGACGACTCCGCCTGGCTCCAGGTGGCCCCCCTTGATGTCGAGGCTTTCCCAATTCAAGGCTTGTCGCACTTCCGTGCGAGTTCCTGCGGCATCCTCCTTCGGCAGCCGTCCACCCCGTACCAGTCGGTCATCGCGTCATCGTCTCACTCTGCTGGACGCCGCCGCAAGCGGTCTGGGCATTCGCGGCTCCCGCGGTGGGTGAGAAACGCAGTGGCTCGTCAGGTGTTCACCCCCCAAGTCGCGGCGATCGAGCCTGACGTATTTCCCTACGGAGCGGTCGACCTGTCGACTGATTTCGCAGACACATTTTCCGAGAGCGGGAGTTGTGACCCCGCGGCGGAAGTCCCCATGGTCGACTCCCATCGCGGTCCACCTGGTTTTCATCGCAGCGGCGGCGGCGGTGGAAGTGACGGCCCATCATTCGGCCATGAGGAGTATCAGCCCTAACCTCTCAGCTCGCAGTAGAGGAAGGAGCTGCATCGCCACAACATGGAGGCTCTCTAGACCCCCATCATAGGGGAAACCGCCGAGGCCCGGGCCTTGGAGGCAGTGCGCCTGGCCACGCTGGCTGAGCGCACTTGTCTGGAGAATCTCCAACATTCTCTCAACGAGCGTGCTCGTCAACTGATCCCCGAGTCCAGTTGACATCCACGACAATTGTTTCCACTGGAAACTCAGGTATTCCTCACACCGATTCAGAATCTTGCAGCTGCTGCACGTATCGAAGAGTCCATTTAGCCATTCTGTTCAGAGGCTGGAAGAGGCTTGGAGCAAATCAGGGCGCTGCTCCGAGCGGCAGGAGACCAGAACTCCACCATGTCCATAGCAGATCAGTAAGAGCAGACACCGTTCAGTCGTCACACAGTCCTAGGTCGCCTTTGCGGCGTGGAGATCGTGATCACCGCCAGGATCGGCACTTGGGAAGAGCTCATGGAGAGAATGATCGTGAGTACGCCCGCGACAACCACCGTCGAGCGCCTTTGCCCCTTCCAAGGGACGGGTCATACGCGCCCCAACGATATGATGACAGGCATCCATATGGAAATGACCGCAGAGTTCCAGTTGACCCCAGAGAGCCCAGCTTTGGCGAAAGGTCCATCCTTGTGCAGGGTTTGGTCGATCGGAATCGAGCATATAGAGAAGGGCTGGATAGAGACAGGCCCAGTGGAAGCAGGGTCCATGTTTTCGGCCCAGAGTGTTTCAGAAGAGCCATCAGAGCCGCTGAGATCCCTCATAACTTCAGATTGGCGACTGGCGTCAGTAAGTTCACAGGAGAGTCGAAGCCCGACACTTGGCTCGAAGACTACCGAGTAGTTGTGCACATTGGTGGCGGCAGCGATAAGGTGGCCATGAAGCACCTCCCTCTGATGCTTGAAGGTTCTTCCAGGGCTTGGCTGAATCAGTTGGCCCCTGGGAGCATTTTGAGTTGGGATGAGTTAGCCCGAGTGTTCACGGGAACATTTGAGGGCACCTGCAAGAGACCAGCTGGTCTGCCGGAGTTGCAGCATTGCATGCAGAAACCGAATGAAACCTTGAGAGACTATATCCAGAGATGGATCACTCTGCACCACACAATGGAGAATGTGTCAGATCATCAAGCAGTCTGTGCCTTTAAGGAAGGCGTTCGCTACAAAGAGCTCAATCTGAAGTTCGGTCGGACCGGAGATATGTCCCTGACTCGGATGATGGATATTGCCACCAAGTACGCTAAAGGTGAAGAGGAGGATCGACTCCGGAGTGTTAAGCACAAAACAGTCACCCAGCACACCGGAGGATGGAATTCCAGTCGGAAGCAGAAGCGAAAGGCTGAGGCAGCAGGTCCTGCCGAGGCAGTAGTGTTGAATCAAGGAAAGTTCAAAGGGAAGCCCAAAGGGCCTTGGATCCCTAAGAAAGTGAAGGACCAAGAAGGAAATGATTGATGGATTTGCCGTCTCATATTCACACCAAGAAGGATGAGGAAGGGAACCTGATTCTCCCCAAGCATATGACTTGACAATGTCGACCCCTAATACAGAGCTTCCGAGAAGCAAACCCAATGAAAAGGACAAAGAGTCCGATAAGGAAGAAGAAGATAAGGATGATGATGGTGGTTACCCCAATGTCAATGCCACCTTAGTGAGTTTTGCCGATCTCGAGAGCAAGAGTCGACTGAAGGTCATTAACAGAGAGGTGAACATGGTTGCTCCGGCAACACCAAAGTATTTGAAGTGGTCAAAAAACCCCATTACAGTCAACCAGTCCAACCACCCACCGCGCGTAGCTACCCCTGGGTGGCAAGCCCTGGTGGTCGACCCAGTCGTGGGAGGCACCCAACTGACTAAGGTTCTGATGGATGGTGGCAGTGGCCTGAATATCCTGTATGTTGAGGCCCTCAAAGGGATGGGCATTCCGATGTCCAAACTCAGTGAAAGCAACATGCGATTCCAGGGAGTCATCCCAGGAAAGAAATCCGACTCACTTGGCCAGATCACTCTTGATGTGGTTTTTAGCGATGAGAAGAATTTACGCAAGGAGAAGTTGACGTTTGAGGTTGTGTATTTCCAGAGTGCCTATCATGCCATTCTGGGCAGACCTGCCTATGCTAGCTTTATGGCTCGACCGTGTTATGTATATCTCAATATGAAGATGCCTGGCCCCAGAGGCGTGATAACGGTTTCCGGTAACCGTCAAAGAGCAGAAGACTGTCTTTAGGATGGTGCAAAGATAGCAGATGAGCAGATGGTAGCAGTAGAGTTTCAAGAGTACCAGAAAATGGCAGATCCGAGTGATTTGTTGCGTGCTAAGAGGCATGCCTTGGAGTCCGCATTTTAGTCGACCAGCGAGACCAAGCCACTCACCCGACCGGCCCCAATGCTGCTCCGACCCATATCTCAACAACACTCGATAGCAAATAAGAAGAAGCGCTCATCCAGTTCCTCCGTGAGAACCGAGACATCTTTGCATGGAAGCCATCTGACATGCCAGGTGTACCCAGGGAACTGGCTGAGCACTGTTTGCGAGTCGATCCAAAGGTAAAACCCGTTAAGGAGCATCTTCGTCGGTCCGCCACGGAGAAGAGAAATGCTATTGGCGAGGAGGTGGCTCGGATCCTGGCTGCTGAGTTCATCCGCGAGATATACCACTCCGAGTGGCTCGCCAATGTCGTGATGGTTCCCAAGAAAGATAAATCACTCCAAATGTGTATTGACTTCAAGCACATCAATCGGGCCTGCCCGAAAGATCATTTTCCTCTGCCCCGCATCGACCAGATAGTCTACTCGACTGCGGGATGTGAGTGACAACTTCCTGGACGCTTATTCCGGGTACCATCAGATCCGACTATATGGACCCGATGAGATAAAGACGGCTTTCATCACCCCGTTCGGGTGTTTTTGCTATGTTACTATGCCCTTTGGCCTCAAGAATGGTGGTGCCACATTCATGCTCATGATTCAGAAGTGCCTGCTCACTCAAATTAGTCGGAATATGGAAGCATACATGGACGACATAGTGGTTAAGTCACGGAAAGGTTCTGATCTGCTGACTGACCTCGCTGAAACCTTTGCCAACCTAAGAAGGTATGATATCAAGATCAATCCATCAAAATGCACATTCGGAGTCCCCGGCGGAAAATTGCTCGGTTTTCTCATTTCCAAACAAGGAATCGACGCGAATCCAGAGAGGATTGGCACAATCCTCTGAATGAAACACCCAGTGCGTGTGCATGAAGTTCAGAAGCTTACTGGTTGTTTGGCTGCATTGAGCCGATTCATCTCACGCTTCGGTGAAAAGGCATTGCCTCTTTACCGACTGATGAAGAAATCTGACAAGTTCGAGTGGAATGATGAAGCTGAAGCAGCGTTTGAAGAGCTCAAAGCCCTGCTTTCCACCCAGCTGGTGCTTGCTGCTCCGGTCAGCAAGGAGCCTTTAAGCTTTACATCGCAGCCATGGGACAAGTTGTTAGCACAGTGCTCACAGTCGAGCGGGAAGAGGAAGGCAAGGCCTTCAAAGTTCATCACCTCGTGTATTACATTTCAAAAGTCTTAACTCCGTCCAAGCAGAGATACCCTCATTATCAGTAGCTTGTTTATGGGATTTACCTGACTACCAAGAAGGTTGCACACTATTTCTCTGATCATTCAGTTTCAGTCATCAGCGACGCTCCATTGTCAGAAATTCTGAATAACAGAAATGCAACTGGTTCAGTGGCAAAGTGGGTGATTGAACTTCTTCCTTTAGATATCAAGTTTGAGGCAAAGAAGGCCATTAAGTCTCAAGCAATTGCAGATTTCCTCGCAGAGTGGACAGAACAATAGCAGCCGACGCAAATTCAGTCGGAACATTGGACCATGTTCTTTGATGGATCCAAGATGTTAAATGGCTCTAGTGCAGGAGTGGTCTTAGTGTCCCCACGAGGAGTCAAGCTCAGTTATGTCCTCCAGATTCACTTTGATTCTTTGAACAATGAAGCTGAGTATGAAGCACTATTGTATGGGTTGCGTATGGCCATTTCACTCAGCGTCCGGCGCTTGATGGTATATGGCGACTCAAACTTAGTGGTTAACCAAGTAATGAAGGAATGGGACGTCAGGAGTCCCGCAATGACCGGTTATTGCAATGAAGTGAGAAAGCTAGAGAAGAAGTTTGAGGGGTTAGAGCTCCACCACATACCACGAACCAAGAATCAAGATGTTGATGATCTGGCGAAGATAGGTTCCACTCGGAAGCCTATCCCCAGCAATGTGTTCTTGGAGCATCTCCATACCCCGTCAGTGCAAGAAGATCCCTTCAAGGAAGAGCCCCCGCAACCGATAAATTCAACCGACCCAACTGAGATCGAGGTTCTAGTCGTGGTCAATTTGATCATGGAAGTCTTGGCGGTCACGCCCGATTGGACAGTATCGTACATCGCGTACATTCTCAGAAAGGAACTCCCAAAGGATGAAGATGAGGCTTGCCAGATAGTCCGTTGATCAAAAGCTTTCACCGTGATGAAAGGGCAGCTTTATAGAGAAAGTGTCACATGAGTGGCTCAATTCTGCATCACCCCGGAAGAAGGTCGAATAATCCTAAACGATATCCACTCGGGGACCTGTGGTCACCATGCGTCCTCTCGGACCATCGTGGCCAAAGCATATCGAGCGGGATTCTATTGGCCTCGAGCAAATGAGATGGCGAAAGATATAGTTGACAAGTGCGCATGTTGCCAGTTCTACTCCAACATGTCCCACTAGCCTGCGTCTGCCCTGAAGACTATCCCACTCGTCTGGCCATTCGCAGTCTGGGGATTGGATATGGTTGGAACCTTCAAGACCGGTGCGAGTGGTTTCACTCATTTGCTTGTAGCAGTCGACAAGTTCACCAAGTGGATCAAAGCCAAGCCCATCAAAAACCTCGGCGCAGGCACTGCCATGAGTTTCATCAAGGAGTTGATATTCAGATATGGAATACCTCACAACATTATCACAGATAACGGCTCCAACTTTGATTCTGATGAGTTCAAGGCATTCTGCGCATCCCAAGGCACTCGGGTCAATTATGCATCCGTCGCACACTCGTAGTCGAATGGACAAGCAGAAAGGGAAAATGGTTTGATCCTTCAAGGGTTAAAACCCCGTCTGATGAGCGACCTTAAGCATGCTGCTGGAGCTTGGGAGACTGAATTACCGTCCGTCCTATGGCGGCTGAGAACAACGCCAAATCGGTCGACTGACCGAACCCCTTTCTTTCTGGTGTACGGTGCTGAGGCTGTGCTTCCGAGTGACTTGCTGCACAATGCCCCCTGAGTGGAACTATTCACAAAAGCTGGAGCAGAGCAGGCACGCGAAGATGCAATTGATCTCCTGGAGGAAGAGTGCGAGATAGCTTTGGTTCGGTCGACCATCTATCAGCAAGATCTGCGTCGATTCCATGCTCGCAATGTCAGAGGTCGAGCATTTCAATAAGGAGACCTTGTACTCCGAGTGGACCAGAAACGACCTCGCGAGCTCGCTCCATCCTGGGAAGGACCCTTCATCATCACCAAGGTGCTTCACAATGGAGCGTACCACATCTACAATGTAGCCAAGAACATGGACAAGCCACACGCATGGAACGCAGAGCTGCTTCGTCCTTTCTATACCTAAAAATAGTCGACCTGACAAGTTGTAACAAACATACTTTAGTTTGTTTTCCAAAGACAAGATTCTTATAGTATCCTAATGACTGGTTCCCCATAATCACTTGTTTCCAAATCCCCCAGTGGGTGGCTTAGTCGTTAACCTGATTCGCCTAAGTTAAAAATATTCTGAGTGGAGAGCAATCCTCCCACTTGGGGGCTTAGCCGCGACCCTGAACTCGCCTAGGTTAAAAACATTCCGATTGGAGAGCAATCCTCCCACTCGGGGGCTTAGCGGCGACCCCATACTCGCCTAAGTTAAAAACATTCCGAGTGGAGAGCAATCCTCCCACTAGGGGGCTTAGCTGCGACCCCGTACTCTCCTAAGTCAAAAACATCCTGAGTGGAGAGTAATCCTCCCACTCGAAGGCTTAGCCGCGACCCCGAAATCGCCTAAGTTAAAGACATTCCGAGTGGAGAGAAATCCTCCCACTCAGGGGCTTAGCTGCGACCCCGTACTCGCCTAAGTTAAAAACATTCCGAGTAGAGAGCAATCCTCCCAATCGGAGGCTTAGCTGCGACCACGAAATCGCCTACGTTAAAAACATTCCGAGTGGAGAGCAATCCTCCCACTCGGGGGCTTAGCCGAGACCCCGCACTCGCCTAAGTTAAGAACATTCTGAGTGGAGAGCAATCCTCCCACTCGGGGGCTTAGCTGCGACCCCATACTCCCCTAAGTTAAAAACATTCTGAGTGGAGAGCAATCCTCCCACTCGGAGGCTTAGCCGCGACCCCGAAATTGCGTAAGTTCAAGACATTCCGAGTGGAGAGCAATCCTCCCACTCGGGGGCTTAACTGCGACCCCGTACTCGCCTAAGTTAAAAACATTCCAAGTGGAGAGCGATCGTCCCACTCGGAGGCTTAGCCGCGACCCCGAAATTGCCTAAGTTAAAAACATTCCGACTGGAGAGCAACCCTCCCACTCGGGGGCTTAGCTGCGACCCCGTACTCGCCTAAGTTAAAAGCATTCCGAGTGGAGAGCAATCCTCCCACTCGGAGGCATAGCCGCGACCCCGAAATCGCCTAAGTTAAAAACATTCGAGTGGACAACAATCCTCCCACTCAGGGGCTTAGCTGCGACCCCGTACTCGCCTAAGTTAAAAACATTTCGAGTGGAGAGCAATCCTCCCACTCGTAGGCTTAGCCGCGACCCCAAAATCGCCTAAGTTAAAAACACTCTGAGTGGAGAGCAATCCTCCCACTCGGAGGCTTAGCCGCTGATACGTCTCCAACGTATCTATAATTTTTGATTGCTCCATACTACTTTATCTACTGTTTTGGACTATAATGGAATTTATTTTCCACTTTTATATTATTTTTGGGACTAACCTATTAACCGGAGGCCCAGCCCGGAATTGTTGTTTTTTGCCTATTTTAGTGTTTCGAAGAAACGGAATATCAAACGGAGTCCAAACGGAATGAAACCTTCGGGAACGTGATTTTCTCACCGAACGTGATCCAGGAGACTTGGGCCCTACTCCAAGAAGTTCCAGAGGCGGTCACGAGGGTGGAGGGCGCGCCCCCCTGGGAGCGCCCCCTACCTCGTGGGCCCCATGTTGCTCCACCGACGTACTCCTTCCTCCTATATATACCTACGTATCCCCAAACGATCAGACGAGGAGCCAAAAACCTAATTACACCGCCGCAACCTTCTGTATCCATGAGATCCCATCTTGGGGCCTGTTCCGGAGCTCCGCCGGAGGGGGCATCCACCATGGAGGGCTTCTACATCAACACCATAGCCCCTCCGATGAAGTGTGAGTAGTTTACTTCATACCTTCGGGTCCATAGCTAGTAGCTAGATGGCTTCCTCTCTCTTTTTGGATCTCAATACAATGTTCTCCCCCTCTCTCGTGCGTGGAGATCTATTCGATGTAATCTTCTTTTTGCGGTGTGTTTGTTGAGATCGATGAATTGTGGGTTTATGATCCAACTTATCTATGGAAAATATTTGAATCTTCTCTGAATTCTTTTATGTATGATTGAGTTATCTTTGCAAGTCTCTTCGAATTATCCTTTTGGTTTCGCCAACTAGATTGGTAGTTCTTGCAATGGGAGAAGTGTTTAGCTTTGGGTTCAATCTTGCGGTGTCCTTTCCCAGTGACAGCAGGGGCAGCAAGGCACATATTGTATTGTTGCCATCGACGATAACAAGATGGGGTTTTTATCATATTGCATGAATTTATCCCTCTACATCATGTCATCTTGCTTAAGGCGTTACTCTATTTTTAACTTAATACTCTAGATGCATGCTGGATAGCGGTCGATGAGTGGAGTAATAGTAGTAGATGCAGAATTGTTTCGATCTACTTGTCTCGGACGTGATGCCTATATACATGATCATTACCTAGATATACTCATAACTATGCTCAATTCTGTCAATTGCTCAACAGTAATTTGTTCACCCACCGTATAATACTTATGCTCTTGAGAGAAGCCACTAGTGAAACCTATGGCCCCGGGTCTATTCTCATCATATCAATCTCTATCGCTTTATTTACTTGCTTTGTTTTTACTTTGCCTTTTACTTTTCACTTTGCATCTATCTATCAAAAATACCAAAAATATTATTTATCTTCTCTATCAGATCTCACTCTCGTAAGTGACCGTGAAGGGATTGACAACCCCTAATCGCGTTGGTTTTGAGTAGCTAGCATTTTGTGTAGGTACGAGGGACTTGTGCGTGGTCTCCTACTGGATTGATACCTTGGTTCTCAAAAACTGAGGGAAATACTTACGCTACTTTGCTGCATCATCCTCTCCTCTTCGGGGAAATCCAACGCAGTGCTCAAGAGGTAGCAGCCATGTCCCCGTACTTGCCTCAGTTAAAAACATTCCGAGTGGAGAGCAATCCTCCCAGTCGGGGGCTTAGCTGCGACCTCGAAATTGCCTAAGATAAAAACGTTCCGAGTGGAGAGCAATCCTCCCACTCGGGGGCTTAGCTGTGACCCCGTACTTCCCTAAGTTAAAAACATTCCGAGTGGAGAGCAATCCTCCCACTCGGGGGCTTAGCTACGACCCCATACTCGCCTAAGTCACAAATATTCTTTGAGCTATGCCACAAATACAATGTACGCTCCATCCCGATCCGCAGGGACGACAAGGTGTCGACTGAACACCACGTCTGAGCTGCATCACAAGTACAATGTACAGTCCCGATCCGCAAGGACGATGAGGTGTCGAGTGAACACCATGTCCGAGCTGCGTCACAAGTACAATGTACCGTCCCGATCCGCAAGGACGATGAGGTGTCGACTGAACACCACATCTGCGCTGCGTCACAAGTACAATGTACCATCCCGATTCGCAAGGACGATGAGGTGTCGTTTGGACACATCGTCGGATCCACTCAACGACAGGTGAAAATATCAAGTTCACTCAGAATCGAAAGATAGTCAGAAACAGTTCAGAACCAAAGCAAAAGCCATGATATTCAAGGAAATTCAAGTTCAGATAAATCCCGCAAAAGTTCAGGCCCGCAACGAGCAGAAGTGCTCAGGCATCAAGCCTGAATGAGTTTAACGGTTACATAATCACTCGGCATTTCGTGGTATATAAAAGTGGGGCATAATGTTTTGTTCACTCGTCGGGAGAAGGACTTGCTGGATCGCAGAAACGACCAAGGTCGATGTTGTCTGTGATGCGAGTGGCAGCGTTAAGGAAAGTGTCCATGAATGACTGGAAACTGTGCTTTTTGGTATTCACAACCTTGAGGGCCACCATCTTGTCCTCTCTGACATCCTTGAAGTGCACTTGGACCATTGACATGGCGACGTCAGCGCCACAGCGAGCAGATGATTTCTTCCATTCTTGCACTCGATCAAGTATTTTATTCAGTCGAGTCATCAGAGACTCGAGATCCTATGAGAGTTCCACCTGAGGCCAGAGCTCAGCGTCAATCCACATCATCGCCGCCTTCAGTCGAGCAAGATAACCAACATCATTGTCCATGCGTGACTCCAACCTCAGCACATCATTGCAACGTCATCTTTGACAAGACAGTTTATGGGGTCGAGACCCATCTTGACCCGCCCGGTTTCTGCTTCGAAATCTTGAAAGCGTTCTGCACAATCAGAAAAGCAGTGAGTCGACAGTTTAGCAAGACGTTTCAGTCGACATCAACGAATCAGTCAAACAAGAGAAAATACCTTCAAGCTTCAAGACCAACTACGCAGCAAGCTGCCCCAGATAAGACTCTAATTCGCCCTTCTTGGCCTTGAGGTTCCCAACTTCGCCGTCCAAGCTTCCCTTGTCTTTGTTCAGTTGTGCGACCTCCTGGTTGGATTCAGAAACGGCGGTCTTCAACTTGGAGTTCTCCTCTTCCAACTTGCTGACTGACGCCAGCTTCTTGTCTGCAAGTGATGTTTTCTCTCGCGCCTCCTTCTGGTCCGCGGCAAGATCTTGGTCCTTCTTCTCCAGAGCCTGCTTCATTTTTGCTAAATAAATAACATTCTTCAGACGAGCTTGAAGCTGACGGTTTTCACTACACATCTGTTCGAGTGAAATCACTTGGTTCGAAGAGAATAAAGAGAGAGAGAGAGAGAGAGAGAGAGAGAGAGAGAGTCACAAGGTGGACAGTCGATGAGTGATTACCTCCCATGATAGCTGCCTCGTCCTGAGCATTCTTGAGGTTCTTCTTGGCCAGTTCCAGATCACAAACCCATCTCCCTCGCTGATCTGCTTCTTATCCAGTTTAGAAAGTTGGGCTCCAAGATCACAAGACTTCTGCAGTCAGCAAGTAAGATATGTCAGTCGACGGAAATAAAAGTCTATCACAGTGAAAGTTTCTCTAAGACTACCGCTGAATCAAACATTCAACAATAGTCTCGGGGACTACACCCAGTGGGTGCACTTAGCATGCCCCCACTGGTTCAGTTTTACGCTCGGCATGGTCTGCCCAGCATGAGTAAAAAAAGGGAGATTCTCAGACCCCAGCCGACTACCAGTAGTCGATAGCGGTCTCGGGTACTAGACCCAGTGGGTGCACTCTACGTGCCCCCACTGGTTCAGAAAAACACTCGACTCAACCTAGTCGACTCAAGTGGAAGAACTATTCAGCTCTAAGATAGAAACACCCCAGTGGATGATTGGATGTGAAATACAGACCCATGATAGATGCACATAATAGGTTCCAAAATGCCCATCCAAGAACACTATATGGACAGTGAAGCAATAGTCGAAAATCAACTGACCTTGATGTTGGCTTGCAGAGCGGTGCTGGCATTGTAAGCGACCTGACTGGCCTCATGCACCACCTTCATCTGCTCCATCATGAGATTTACCTGGAGAAGAGCCTCCCTCGCGGCACTTGGTGGGTCGTATGGAGTTTAGTATGCTGATACGACTCCAACGTATCTATAATTTTTTATTGTTCCATGCTATTATATTACCCCTTTTGGACGTTTATGGGCTTTATTTTACACATTATATCATTTTTGGGACTAACCTACTAACCGGAGGCCCACCCATATTGCTGTTTTTTTGCCTATTTCAGTATTTCGAAGAAAAGGAATATCAAACCGAGTCCAAACGGAATGAACATTTGGGAGCGTGATTTTTGGAACGAACGTGATCTAGAGGACTTGGAGTGCAAGTCAAGAAGCTGCCGAGGCTCCCACGAGATAGGAGGGCGCCCCCCCTATAGGGCGCGCCCCCTGTCTCGTGTGCCCCTCGGGCGGCCACCGACGTACTTCTTCCTCCTATATAAGCCTACGTACCCCAAAAACATCCAGGGGGCAGACGAAACACAATTTCCACCACCGTAACCTTCTGTATCCGTGAGATCTCATCTTGGAGCCTTCGTCGGCACTCTGCCGGAGGGGGAATCGACCACGGAGGGCTTCTACATCAACATCCTTGCCCCTCCGATGAGTTGTGAGTAGTTTACCACAGACCTACGGGTCCATAGTTATTAGCTAGATGGCTTCTTCTCTCTTTTTGGATCTCAATACAATGTTCTCCCCCTCTCTTGTGGAGATCTATTCGATGTAAACTCTTTTTGCGGTGTGTTTGTCGAGATCCGATGAATTGTGGGTTTCTGATCAAGTTTATCTATGAATAATATTTGAATCTTCTCTGAATTCTTTTATGTGTGATTGACTTATCTTTGCAAGTCTCTTTGAATTATCAGTTTGGTTTGGCCTACTAGATTGATCTTTCTTGCCATGGGAGAAGTGCTTAGCTTTGGGTTCAATCTTGCGGTGTCCTTACCCAGTGATAGAAAGGGTTGCAAGGCACGTATTGTATTGTTGCCATCGAGGATAACAAGATGGGGTTTATATCATAATTCTTGAGTTTATCCCTCTACATCATGTCATCTTGCTTAATGCGTTACTCTGTTCTGATGAACTTAATACTCTAGATGTAGGCAGGAGTCGGTCGATGTGTGGACTAATAGTAGTAGATGCAGGCAGGAGTTAGTCTACTTGTTGCGGACGTGATGCCTATATACATGATCATGCCTAGATAATCTCATAATTATTCGCACTTCTATCAATTACTCGACAGTAATTTGTTCACCCACCGTAATACTTATGCTATCTTGAGAGAAGCCACTAGTGAAACCTATCGCCCCCGGTCTATCTCTTATCATATTTGCTTCCAATCTACTTTTATTTGCATCTTTACTTTTTGCATCTATATTATAAAATACCAAAAATATATTTATCTTATCTTACTATCTTTATTAGATCTCACTTTCGCAAGTGGCCGTGAAGGGATTGACAACCCCTTTATTGCGTTGGTTGCGAGTTCTCAGTTTGTTTGTGTAGGTGCGTGGGACTTTTGAGGAGCCTCCTAGTGGATTGATACCTTGGTTCTCAAAAATTGAGGGAAATACTTACGCTACTCTGCTGCATCACCCTCTCCTCTTCGAGGAAAACCAACACAAGCTCAAGACGTAGCAAGAAGGATTTCTGGCGCCGTTGCCGGGGAGGTCTTCGCTCAAGTCAAGACATACCATGTACACATCACAAACCCATCTCCCTCGCATTTACATTATTTTCCATTTGCCTCTCGTTTTCCTCTCCCCCACTTCACCCTTGCCATTTTATTTGCCCTCTCTTTTTCGCTTGCCTTTTTCTGTTTGCTTGTGTGTTGGATTACTTGTTGCCATGGCGCAAGATAATACCAAATTGTGTGATTTCTCGAATACCAATAATAATGATTTCCTTAGTACTCCGATTGCTCCTCTTAATGATGTTGAGTCGTGTGAAATCAATACTGCTTTGCTGAATCTTGTTATGAAAAATCAATTCGCCGGCCTTCCTAGTGAAGATGCCGCTACTCATCTAAACAATTTTGTTGATTTGTGTGATATGCAAAAGAAGAAAGATATGGATAACAATATTGTCAAATTGAAGTTATTTCCATTTTCACTTAGAGATCGTGCTAAAGTTTGGTTTTCGTCTTTGCCTAAAAATAGTATTGACTCTTGGAACAAGTGCAAAGATGCTTTTATCTCTAAATATTTTCCTCCCACTAAGATTATCACTCTTAGGAACGATATCATGAATTTTAAACAACTTGATCATGAGTATGTTTCCCAATCTTGGGAAAGAATGAAATTGATGTTTCGCAATTGCCCTACTCATGGTTTGAATTTATGGATGATCATACAAAAAATTTATGCCGGTTTGAACTTTGCTTCTAGAAATATCTTAGATTCGGCCGCAGGAGGCACGATTATGGAAATCACATTAGGAGATGCTAAAAAACTTCTTGATAATATTATGGCTAATTATTCTCAATGGCACACCGAAATATCTTCTAGTAAAAAAGTGCATGCTATAGAAGAAATTAATGTTTTGAGTGGAAAGATGGATGAACTTATGAAATTGTTTGCTACTAAAAATACTCCTCTTGATCCCAATGATATGCCTTTGTCTTCCTTGATTGAGAATAATAATGAATCTATGGATGTGAACTTTGTTGGTAGGAATAGTTTTGGAAACAATGCTTATAGAGGAAACTTTAATGCTAGACCGTTCCCTAGTAATTCCTCTAATAATTTTGGAAATTCCTACAATAATTCTTATGGTAATTTTAATAAGATGCCCTCTGATTTTGAGAATAGTGTGAAAGAATTTATGATTTCTCAAAAGAATTTTAATGCTTTGCTTGAAGAAAAATTGCTCAAAGTTGATGATTTGGCTAGGAACGTTGATAGACTTTCGCTTGATGTTGATTCTATTAAACTTAGATCTTCTCCTCCTAAGCATGATATCAATGAGTCTCTCAAAGTAATGATAATTTCCATTGACGAGTGCAAGGAAAGAACCGCTAGATTGCGTGCTAAAAAAGATAGCTTTATAAAAGCGTGTTCTTCTAGTTTCCATGATAATAATGATGAAGATCTCAAAGTGATTGATGTGTCTCCTATTAGATCTATGTTTTGCAATATGAATTTTGATAATTATGGGAATGATGATGAATCAACTTTGCCTAGAAGGCGTCCCAAGAATTCGGAGTTTTTAGATCTTGATGCTAAATTTGGTAAAAGTGAGATTGGAGAGGTCACAACTTT